>NC_081545.1:6394482-6410019 GCF_901000735.1 Corylus avellana | reverse complement strand
CACAACTCTCATACTTGAGCTCTGTAGTTGTTACTGTTATCCTTTCCCATTCTGACTTAGGCATCAGAGTGCCCACGCCGGCTCACCCCCGGTCACTTCGATCCTTCTTTCTTCTTTGTTGTGCAGTCAAATTGTTCGGGTGTTGGTGCAACTCAAGCTCGGCAAGCGTGCCACGTCATCTTTTGGAAAACTGTACATTAACAGTAAATCCATTATCATAGAGAAATATACAAATATTTTCTTCTTCATTCTCTCGCTATTTTTCTTGGGTTTTATCACCTTTCTCCTTAAAAGTTTCATATACCATCTCATTAACAGTGTTGTAGAGAGCTAAGAAGCATAACTTCATATAGTGGGGAATATTTTAAAATATTTCAAGGAGAAGAGAAAAGACAGAAAATTTGCACAAGAAAATTTCTCTTGTATACAAAAAAATTGTTTTCTGAATGATACATCAGATTTTATAATATGTTTACAGTTTAACTAAAAGGAAAATAATAGCTATACAAATCAGAAATCTATTACACACAATCGGCCATGATATTATGGGATTGTGTGTTTACATAATCTTCATCAAATTTTTCCTTGTGAATGTGTCTGTTAGCAAAGGGGGATGATCTTTCCTTTGTTGTATCATTGACTAATGATTCTGCTGTTCCATGATTATTGGGCGCTCCATGATTTTTGCCTTTATGATGCTCTACAGTGCAAGCTGGGGAAGATGAGGTGTCTGCATGCTCAGTGAGACTGATTGGCTGACATGGCAACTTAGGTGGCTGAAGGGAGTCATGTAGTCTAACATCCCCCCGCAAGCTAATGGGTGGGGAGCACACTTTTAGCTTGTCTCGGAGAAGAAGGAATTGAGCAGTAGTGAGACCCTTTGTGAATATATCTGCAATCTGATCAAGGGTAGGCAAGTATCGAGTGGTGACATCCTTGTTGACCACTTTCTCACGAATGAAGTGATAGTCCACTTCAATATGTTTGGTGCGTGCGTGATACACTGGATTAGAGGCAAGTGCCAATGCACCAAGGTTGCCGGTGGGAGAGCAATGGAGAAAAATCTTCAGTTCTTGAAGGAGCATTCTCAGCCAGCAGAGTTCGGCTGTAGCAAATGCTAGGGCCCTGTATTCAGCCTCAGTGCTAGAATTAATGACAACTGGTTGGTCCTTGGCACACCAGCTGATTAAGCAAGGTCCAAGGAAAAGGGCATAACCAGTAGTGGACCTTCTGTCATCAGGATTGCCTACCCAGTCCGAATCACTATAGGCATTCAGTTGAAGGGAGCTTTTGGTAAAGTGTAAGCCATGATTGATGGAGCCCTTAAGTTATCGAAGAACTCTCTTTGCTGCTGTCCAGTGGGTAGTAGTGGGAGAATGCATGAATTGGCAGAGTTGGTTAACAGCAAAAGAGATGTCTGGTCGGGTAAGGGTGTAGTACTGCAGTGCTCCTACTAGGTGCCTGTACTCTGAGGCATTAGGAAGAGGATCACCATCTTGCTGAGAAAGCTGGGAACCTGTTGGGAGTGGTGTCTTGGCAGGCTTGGCTCCTGTCATATGAACACGGTCTAGAAGGTCAGAGACATACTTTATCTGAGATAGGTGAAGTCCTCCTGCCAGTGGCTGTACATGAATGCCCAAGAAGTTATAAGAGAGCCAAGGTCCTTCATGGCAAAAGATTGCTTTAGGCAGGAAACCAAGTGAGTGATAGCAAGCAAAGAATTCCCAGTGACAATGATGTCATCGACATAGATGAGGAGAAAAAGGCGTATTGTGGAGGTATGGAGAGTAAACAGAGAGTAGTCCACCTTGGATTCTGTATAACCAAGAGCAACCAAAGTAGCTGTCAGTTTAGTAAACCAGGCTCTGGGTGCTTGCTTAAGGCCATAGGTGGATTTTTGAAGTTTGAAGACATGATGAGGGAATTTGCTGTCAACAAAGCCTGGCGATTGTTCCACAAAAAAACCTCTTCCTGTAAAATGCCATGGAGAAAGGCATTTGAGACATCTAATTGTTTGGTTGGCCATTGAAAGTGGACTGCCAAAGCAAGGATAGCTCGTATGGTGGTGGATTTAACCACAGGGCTGAAAGTTTCATAGTAGTCGATGCCATCCTGTTGTTGGAAACCCTTAGCTACAAGTCGAGCCTTAAATCTGTCAAGAGTGCCATCAGCCTTCTATATCACTTTAAAAACCCATTTGTTAATGATAACATTATGATGGGATGGTCTAGGGCTAAGGAGCCAAGTTTGGTTGGCTTGAAGGGCTTGGAATTCTTCCTTCATGGCTTGCTGCTAATGAGGAGATTTTACTGCTTGGGAAAATCAAGTAGGGGCAGGAGGTAGGTCTGAAAGATTGACATGGGAGTGAAAGGCCATGAGTGGATGTTTGGTTGAGAAGAAGAATTTGTAGTTGGGAAATGATTTATGCCTACGAGTGCCATCCTGAAGCCTAGTAGTCATGGGGTGAAGAGAGATAGGGCTAGCTACAAAACTAGGAGGGGAAGGAGCAGTATCTGCTGTAGTGTTTGCAATATCTACAGAGATTGGGGATGGTGCAATGTTTGTATCTACTAGAGGGACTGGAGAATCAGCAGGGGTGGGTGAAAGGGGTTCATCAGTGCTGAAACTAATGTCAGAGAGCGAGTCATTAAGCATATCTGCAGTAGCTAAATCAGAGGACATGGGATCGATGGTAGATACTGGGGTGTCAATAGGAGATGATGGAATGGCATGAGTAGCAGAAATAGAATGTATCAACACTGGTGCAGAAGGACATACCTTGGGTGAAGCAGAATCATTTGCAGAGGTCAGTGGAGTGGACATCCAATCCTTTGCTGGGAAGGAATTTTCATAAAAAATAGCATTTCTGGTGATGATGGTCTTTTTGGACAAGGGTTCATAACACCTGTAGCCTCTGTAATTGAAGCAATAACCAAAAAAGATGCATTTTTTAGAGTTTGTGAGAATTGTAAGGTTTGAGAAGAGGATAGCAGTCACAACCAAAGATTCTAAGGAGAGAATAGTTAGGCTGTTTGTGAAGTAATTTGAAATATGGAGAGTGATTTTTCAAGACAGTTGTAGGAAGTCTATTGATTAAAAAGACTGCAGTGTTAAAGGGATCAACCCAATATGTGGGAGGAACATAGGATTGAGCCAAGAGAGCTAAACCAGTATCCACAATGTGCCTATGTTTTCTCTTGGCAAGGCCATTCTGTTGAGTGTGAGGGCTTGAAATTCTCTGGAGGATACCATTAGAAGTCAAAAAGTGTTTAAATTGATTGGAAGTGAATTTCCCTCCTCCATCAGATTGGAAAGCTTTTATTTTCTTAGACAAGAGGTTCTCAACTAGGCTTTTGAATTTGACAAAGCATGCAAATGTGTCTGATTTATTTTGCATTGGATAAATCCAAGAGAACCTTGAGTAATTATCAATGAAAATCACATAATATTGGCATCCAGTGAGAGAAGGAATTGGAGAACTCCACAAATTAGAATGTATTACTTCTAATGGTTTGGCGGTTACATTATTGGACTCAGAAAATGGAAGACACTTGGACTTTGCTACTTGACAAGGTTCACACAAATTTTCATTTGTAATGGAACCAAGTACAGGTAGGTTTACAAGCTACTTGATTTTATTTAAAATGGGAGGTGCAGGGTGCCCTAACCGACTATGCCAGACTTTGGAGGAGGTTGTGACTCCAAGGAAAGCTGCAGGCTGTCTTATTTTACTGGATGCCTTTGACAGGAAGATTGGATAGAGTCCATCTCTACTTGGCCCTTGCAAAAGAGTCTGCCCCGTGATGTTGTCCTTCACAAAAAAGTAAGAATCAGTTAGAATGAACCAGCACTTGTTGTCTACACAGAATTTGTGAATGGACAACAAGTTAGCTGCGGCAGTTGGACAATGTAAAATGTGGTTTAGTTTGAAAGGTTGATAGAAAGGATATTTAGAGTTATACAAGACAGATGCACCTATGTTGGATATGGACAAACCTGTTCCATTACCTACAGCCACCTCATCATCACCTTTGAATGGTTCTTGAAGTGTTAGATTGTCGAGGGCAGCCATGACATGCTTGTTTGCTCCACTATCAGCATACCAAAAGTCCTCAACATTCTATTCCATAGTAGAGGGATGTGCTCGTGCCACCATTGCAGCAAGTTGTGAAGGTGGATTCTTCCCTTGATAAGAATAATCCATCCTATGATAGCAATCTAATGCTAGGTGTCCAAGTTTCGCACATATTTGACATGATGGTCTATGAGGGAATGAGGTGGGAGGTGCACCAAGAACAGATTTTTGTGAAAAGTTATTACGTCCAAGTCGTCTGAGGTTGGACTGAGAGGTGCTCCTTTGATAGCCTCAGTACTGGTTAGGCTAATAGGTATTCCTTGGTTGATAGGAATTTGGCTGATAGGAATTCTTTAAGTAACTCACTGCTTTTCCTTTGTGGTAATTGTCACTAGAGGGCCTTGGTTTTTTAGAATAAAGGGCAAAGTTGCTTGATTCAGTGAGTGGCTGCTGTTGTGGTAGATGATTGTTGAGTAGAATCTCGTGGTTGAGCAATTTTTACATTGGAGTTCTTCAAAAGTCATGGAGGATGTGTGGGTGGTGAAATTGAATAAAGTGATGAAAGTGGTGTAAGAAGAGTTCAAACCTCCAAGGACATAGGATATAAGATCATCATCTTCTATAGGCTGCCCTGTTGCAGCCAGGAGGGATGTACACGATTTGGTTTCATTGAGAAACTCTAAACAGGTTTTGGAACCTTGATTGAAGGTTTGTAGCTGTCTTTTCAAATAAGAGATTCTGGCCTTTGACTGAGATGCATATCGTGTGGCCAGAGTAGTCCAGACTTGTTTGGCTGTCTTTAATCCATAGAGGGAAGAGAGCATACGGTCTGACATGGTTGTGTTGAACCAAATAAGGATGCATTGATCCTTTCTGTGCTAGATTGAGTAATCTGGATTCACCATTGTGGTGAGGTTTCCAGTTTCATCAGTGAGATGTTTGGGAGGACATGGCTCACTGCCATCAACGAACCCCATCAATTCATGGGTGTTCAGAATTGGAGTGAAGTGAGACACCCAATTTAGGTAGTCTGCAGGGCCATCAAGCTTGGTAGAGATCTGTTGAGAGATGTTAGGCAGGGTGAATGTTGTAGTGACAGATGCAGGGGATGAAGATGTGTTGGTGTTAGGTGCAGAAGATGAAGAAGAAGCACAAGATGAGGCCATTGTTGTAGGATCGGAGGAGTTTTCCTTTAAAGGTTCTGATACCATAAAATATTTCAAGGAGAAGAGAAAAGACAAAAAATTTGCACAAGAAAATTTCTCTTGTATACAATAAAATTCTTTCCTGAATGATACATCAGATTTTATAATATGTTTACAGCTTAACTAAAAGGAAAACAATAGTTGTACAAATCAGACATCTATTACACACAATCGGCCATGATATTATGGGATTGTGTGTTTACATAATCTTCATCAAATCTTTCCTTGTGAATGTGTCTGTCAGCAAAGGGAGATGATCTTCTTTCCTTTGTTGTATCAATGACTAATGATTCTGCTGTTCCATGATTATTGGGTGCTCCATGATTCTTGCCTTTGTGATGCTCTACAGTGCAAGCTGGTGAAGATGAGGTGTCTGCATGCTCAGTGAGACTGATTGGCTGACGTGGCAGCTTAGGTGGCTGAAGGGAGTCATTTAGTCTAACAGAATTTTCACAACATTGATATCCCAACTGAAAACACCAAGCATCGAGAAAGGGTAAGGGAAGAGTTATAATTACATTCTAAATTTTTCTATCTTTTTTACTTTTATTTTGGTGGGAGTGGGGTGGGGTTGGGGGAGGGGAAAGGGAAAGGGAAGAGTTATCAAGTATTAACCTTTCAACTGCATCAGTAAATAGCTCTAATTCATCCAAGGTAGCATAAACATCGTAGACATCATCAATGGTGGTAACAAGAGCAGCCACTTTCGTTAACCCTTTACGAAAATTACTTAATTGAGGTTCAAAGGCCATTCCTATTGTCCAAAAATAGCACTCCATCAATCTATCTCTAGTGAACCTCAACTTGTTTGCCAAGCCCATATCGTTCCACCACCTAAAAGTCATAAAGTGAAACCAAATAAGTTTCCACTTAACATTCAAGCTATGGCAAACTCAATTTTCACAAACGCCTTATCTTATAGTGATTTGAATAAATAGTTTGAACATTTCTAACCTTGACACATCTTGAAGTTCTCTTTGAAACACCGACTGTACTACGTTAAAATCCAACTTTGCAAGTTCAAGTAGAAGAGAATTTGCATCTTCCCTCTTATTGTATGCCTCAATATATCATCGAGCTTCTAGCCTTAGCATTCTATGGTGTAATGGAACCTCCAATGCATGACTAACTTGTTCTGCCATGCTTTTGCTCACATCTCCCTTGAGGTCCTTGAGATGTATTCTTGTGAATGACATGGCCTCTTCCAAGAGGTTTTCTCCTTCAAAAGCAAGATAAGAAGCTTCATATAGACTCAACATTCCTTTGACATCCTTTGTAAGGCATTCCTTGAAATTTCCACTATGGTCCATGAAACTGTTAAATACATCTATGTTTCATACAAAATATGATATTAGAAGATCGATCGTGAGATCAACATGCGAAATGAAATCAAGAATTAATTGGGATGATACCTTGAGAGACCCGATAGCCTTGTTGTCTTAAGAGCCTAAAGTTTAGAGCAGTAGCGTGCAGGCTCTCCTCTATTCTTTCATTACAGCCTTTTGAAGATGCATAGTTGTCAAGGATTCTTGTTATGTCCCTCTGAAAACGGTATCCCAAACCTAATCGTTGAACATCATCAATCAATTCAAGAGTTGCCAATAAGTCGGCATTTTCATTATGAATCATACTCCTCACATCCTCTTCCAGCTTCTTTGCCCTATCTTTGTATCGTTCATCCTGCATGATAACAATTTGAGAAATATATTATGTATAGTACGTTAGTAATCATGTTGATTGAAATAGGGTAAACTTTGACTCTAACATCACGATAAATCATCACCTATCCCAACTATTTAAGCTTACTGAAAAAATGATTGATTTTATCATTTTAAATACAGAGAAATATTTCTTAATTTTCATTTTGGCATCTACCTCGAGTACTCTTCTGCTAAGTTGGCATCTGCTATCCACCTTTAATTATTAAAAAAAAAAAAATCTAATGGTGTTAAAGAAATCAGAATTAATTGTTACCGCATATTGATTGTTTAAGGACTGCAAAAAAATGGCTACTCCAGAAGCTTGGCTGGTAATTGGGGGATTGTCTATCAACTTCTGAAGGGGATGTTGGTATACTGGAAAAGCATTGGAACTGCCCACATTTTTGGTCTAGAAGAAGAGGTCCCTTTGTCATGGGAGTCATGAGATCTCAGAGAAATTCTGGTATGTTTAATTTTGCTTGTGATTTCCATCGGAAGACGTGAAGCTATATATTTATAGGACTTCAAGCCATCGAGGAAATGGATATTTGTGGAAAAAGTGAAACACATGGCGACAGAGATAATCTCTCTGAGATCTCCTCAGTCCTCATCATTCAAATCTCTCTGAAATTTATTTCAGATAACATATGAGTGGTCCCAAACACGCCGGGAGCTAGGGAACAACATATAGAGACAAGGGGAGCTGTGGCTTCTCTTGATTTTCAAATTTAAAAATAAATAAATAAATAAATAAAAAATAAAATAAAATTAATCCCTTATTCATATAAATTTTGAGCCCTTTAATTAATGAGAAATCCTAATTCCATCTATGTCTCAAAGACGATTTATTGACATGTCAAGAGAAGTATAGGACTTGGACCTTGGTGAAGCTCGATCTGCGTTGCTAGTATCTCAATGTTAGAGTATATTATGGAGTTCAAAAATAATAATCACAGTATAAGACTATTACTGACTTACAGTTGAAGAATATCACTGAGTCACACTTGAAAACTGTCACTAAGCTACAGGTAAATAGTTAAAGATTATCACCTAACTAACCTAGCTAGAGTAGAAGTCTATTTATATTCAACATGATTCTCCTATAAATAGGAGCATGTTATATTGTAAATATTACTCATAGAAATAAGAGTTTAATGCAGCCTTAAGGCTTGATCTTATGGATGTAGGTCTGAACCACGTAAATTTCTATGTCACTATCTTATTATTTCTACATTGTTATTTATTATTATTTCCGCATTATGAATTCTTTCGTGGTATCAGAGCAAATAGGCTAACGCCAATTGTTAGATATGGATTGCAATTTTCTTTTATGTTTTTTATTCTTTATTTCGATTGATTTCCTAATCATGAAATCTATATTGTTTTATTTTTTGTTAAAAAAAAAATAGATATCATCTGGCCATTCAAATCCACGGCAAAGCACAACTTCCTCCAACAACACTCAGGCATGGACCTCCGCGCCACCAGCTCCTCTCTCCAAGACCCCCGTGGTCTCTCTCATGCCCAAGCCGCCAGATCTGTCGGCGCCTTCACCAACTCCGTTCATCTTCTTCTTTGTCAATCCACACCAAATCTCTAGTCCTCCGCCTATTAAGAATATTATGTTAGAGTTATTTACTTGTTATTTACTTCCTTAGGTATTATTAGTCTATTAGGTTTACCTTTCCTTAGTCTATTAGGTTTACATTTCCTTAATCTATTAGGTTACTTGCCTCTCTATAAATAGAGATATCTATATTCATTATCATTATTTTAGACTCAATACAATGTAGTCCTTAGTGTGTTTCCACTTTCCCTTATGCTTCCGCTCTCTATCTCTCTCCATTATTCTAACATGTTATCAAAGCATTTTAACATGGTATCAGAACCACTTTTCTATGACGTTCAATAAAGGTCTTTTCTAGTGTTTTCCTTTTGTCGAATTTCAGTTTTATCGCCCTACATCAAGCGCCGCCAAAATTTCTGCTGCCCATAGTCTCAAAATCGTGCCAACCTATAGATCCGAAACGGCCACGTCAGCTTCACTACCATGTCAGCACATCGGCCACATCAGCGCCTCTGCCACGTCAGCATCTTGCCATAGTTGACTTTCCTATGTTGACTTTGACTTTCTACATTGTCGACCGTTGACTTTGACCATTCGAAAAGTTGACTAGGTATTTCCCACTCAATTTTTCGTCCTGATTTCAAATTTGTGGTCTATTTTTGCTTTTGGCATCTCTATATGGCAGAAAACAAGATTCTTCTCCAAATTTAGGCGTTTGTTTTATGCGGTTCAAGTCGGTTTATGCATTGTTCAAATCGGTTCCATAGCCTTTTTCTTTGGGGTAGTTCAATCCGGTTCATTTTTCTTACGGTAGGCACTTTCAGGTCAGATCAATCTTTCCTCAGGTCCATGGGTTTTTGGGCCAAAGAAGCCCCTTTCAACCAGCCCACTTATGCCTTGTCAAATGCCGCGATCACCGGTCATTGCAGCCTCTCCTAGGCCATTGATCCATTACTAGTAAGAATTTTTTGGGTCAGACCTTTCAACGGTCCAAGGGTTTCAGACATGATTAGCCTCTTCAACCGACCCTTTTTTTCTTCCTACTTAGCTCAGCCGACCAGGCGAGATGATCTACTAGTTAAAATTTTTGGGTCAGACGTTAGCTTAGTTGACCAAGCAAGACGGTCCAAGGGTTTCAAGCATGATTAGCCTCTTCAATCGACCTTACTTATCTCAACTAACCAAGCGAGACGGTCTACTAGTTAGAATTTTTGGGTCAGACTTTAGCTCAGCCGACCAGGTGAGATGGTCCAAGGGTTACAAGACAAACATGCCTCTTTTAACCGGCCCTGCTTTCTCTCCGCTCGACCAGACGAGGCCAGCTATTTCATTACTAGTATATGGTTTTCAAGTCAAATTTACCACCAAGTGAACCAAGCTCCAGCTTAAATGCATTCAATTCAGGCAGAATCCACTGGTCTCTACAACTTTTATGGCGTTACTCCGACAACTGTTTCGGCACAAGCAGCTTTTTCAGCAAATTCATTTTTCTTTCCTTTTTCTTTTACCCAAACTCAAGTTTACACATTGAGTTTGAGGGGGGATGTTAAGAATATTATGTTAAAGTTATTTACTTATTATTTACTTCCTTATGTATAATTAGTTTACTAAGTTTATCTTTTCTTAATCTACTAGGTTTACTTTTCCTTAATCTATTAGGTTATTTGTCTTTCTATAAATAGAGACATCTGTATTTATTATCATTATTTTAGACTTAATACAATGTAGTCCTTAGTGTGTTTCCACTTTCCCTTATGCTTCTACTCTCTCTCTCCATTATTCTAACATGCTATCAAAGCATTTTAACATCCCAACCACAGATCCGCGATGTGTAGCAGCGCGATTACCTTAGCCATCCTCTCCGGCGTCAACTTCTCCACCGACTTCGTCTCCCTTAGGTTTCATCTCCGAACCGGCACCTTTCTCCACGGTTTTCCAAGCCCATTGCCAACGCTACTAGCATCTCCCTCCACCTCCAGCTTCAAACGGTGTGTTTCTTGCATCCTCCAAGGGTTTGAGCATGAGGTGTGCTGTACTTGGTAGGAGGCTAGGAGTTATGTGTAAGTAAATTGGGAGAAGAAATTGAAGAAGAAGAAGAAGAAGAAGAAGGGCGTTTGGTAATAGATTTATCTCTTAACCCTGCATATATTCTAATTCTAGTTTAGGAATATGTTATTCTGGTTTAAGTTTCATTTTTTTTTTTTTTTTTTTTTTAGGCTGGTAGACTTGTAGTAGGTTGCCTTTATTAGGGTTGAAAGTTTAAAACCACTAACCGCTTTTAAAAGAGGTTAGCGGTTATTGGATTTTTGAAAACCGCTAACCACTAACTGCATTTTTAAAATATAATATATATTTATATTATATATAAATATTATAAAAAAAGGAATTCACTTACAACGCTTGAAGTAATTATATAAGTAGTTTAAAAATATTGGTTCCCATATTTTAATCCTTTTAATTTAACATTTTTTTATTAAAAAGCCCAAAATGAGCCCTCTTTTTTTAAAAAATAAAATAAAATAAAATAAAAATAAAAATAAAAATTGAAATTTCAAAAACAAAACTAAAAATTTTGATGAGAGAAAAATGAGTAATGTTATGGACCATCTTTTTATCCTATTTTTATCCTCCTAAAATTGATGTGGCTTTTAAAATCATAATTCAATTTTAAATGAATCATACTTAAATTTTGATCGAATGGTGATTTTGAAAGCCACACCATCTTTAGGGGGATAAAAAGATGATCCCTAGTATTACTCGAGAAAAAATGGGCTGAAATTGGGACATTTAAAAAAGAAAAGAAAATTGTGAAATTAAAAGGAGCTAAAATATGGTAACCATAAGGCAAATTTTTAAACTTCGAGGTTATGATTCCAAATCAGCTTATATTTATAAGAATATAAGTGAAATTGCCCCCTAAAACAAAACAGGATAGAAGGAAAAATATCTTATTTAGGATATTGCTTATGATACTATAGTTTTTACTATAATTTATTACAAATTAATGTAGCAAACAGTAATCAAATTTAATTGTTTAGTAACTAATATAATAAATGTCAAGTACACTTACAAATTGATGCGTACTTATGTGATGCGATAATATTGCATGGAGGATAACTTCTATAAGCAGCTTCTTTGTGCTCACCAATAAGAAGCTGCTACCTAGGATTATTGTACAAAACCAAATCAAAACAATAACACTAGATTATATAACTTTATGCCCTTCATTCAATATTGTTTTTTTTTTTTTTTTAAAGAATATGGGGAAAGGCTAAGGGTGGCTCGCCACCACCCCCAGCCCATCTAAGGTGGCCGGCGAGCCACCCCATGGTCAGAGGTGGCCCACCCTGTTTAAGACTGCCATTTATGGCATCTTTGATTTTATGGTTTTCAGATATTTCTCATGGTCTAACTGAACTTCGTTGCCTTTTTTGTTCATCAATCGGTCAGCAATCCACAAGAGTCCAAATTTTGAATTGTGGAGCAAATCACTATTTAAATCTTCACATACTTCACTAAGTTTAGTGATTTTTATTGGAGGCGATCCCTGCTGGTTTCATTGGTTTTTTCTGGGTCCATTTGTTTCTCTCTGCATCCCTATGTAGTCTGACATCTCTGCTTCTCATAATTTAGCCCACCATCAAACTAGCTTGTTATTGGAATCCCACTATAAGACTAATTCAGATCCATTTTGAAGAGCAAGTCCAGAAAGTTCAAAGCTTTGGTGCTGGGTTTAGCCTAGCCCATAGAGCAGTTTATTAGATTTCTGTGGTTAATATTCTGGATAGTGGATTCAGAATAAGCTAGCTAGATGACTGTGGATGAAGCGGGTAGTGACTCCATATGGAGTAGAGAGCAAAATAAGGCTTTTGAGAATGCCCTGGCAACTCATCCTAAAGATGCTTCAGATCGATGGGAGAAAATTGCAGCTGATGTACCAGGGAAAACCCTAGAAGAGATTAAACATCACTACGGGCTCTTGGTTGATGCGAACCACTCTTAGCCCTTTCTCATATTCTTTAAAAAAAAAAAAAAAAAAAATCAATATTAAATGAAGGGCATAAAGCTATATAATCTAGTGTTATTGGTCTTATTTGGATTTGTACAATAATTTTAAGTGGCAACTTTTTATTGGTGGACACAAGAAAACTCATTTTTACTAGCTTCCTTATAGAAGTTATCCCCTCTCGCATAATATAAAAGAAAAATGTTAAAGGCACAACACAAACCCAATTCAAAACCAACTTATCTCCTACGTGGCATTTTTAAAAAAAAATAAATAAAAATTTGAATTTTAAACCATTCAGATCGTCTTTTCCCCTTTCAGATCCAAAAATCCTCTCTCAGTCTCTCGCTCCCCCTCCCGCGCTCATCCTCTTTCTCCTCCAGCGAGTTGTTCAGCCACCGACGAATTTGTCCGTACGTCGCTCCTGTCTTTCTCCTCCAGCAAGAAGCACGTCGAGGCCCCCAAAGCAGCCGCCGCGTCCGAAGAACGCTCCACCTCCGACGACGACGACCTCAAGGCTTGGGACGCCGAGTTCGTCAAGGTCGACCAGGCCACCCTCTTCGATCTCATCCTGGTGTGTCTTCTTCCTTATAAACTTAAATCCCCCTGTTAGATCTTTTTATTGTTGATTTTTTTTCTTCTGATTAGGGTTTTGGTTTTGTTTTCTCGACTTCCGTGTCTTTGATGTGTTTTTGTTTGGTTGGTGAGAAATATTCAAGGGGAATAGTAAATAGATTTGAGTGCTTCCGTGTTTATTGACCAAACAACCTTTAAATATGTTATGGCGTTGAAGTGGCATGAGAAGAAGTAATTAATCAAATAAGAACAAAGAGAAAGCATGAGAAGAAGTAATCAAATAAGAACAAAGATTGCTGAAGATGTCAAATGAGACGGTTTTGTTTATGATCGAAATCTTATTTCTCTTTGATTTATTCATCATACTATTATAATATATGATGACCCAAAAAGGCACACATGTATGTATCGGTTGTCCAAGTTTGTTCTTTTTTAATAATTTTTTTTTTCTTTCAATTTTCTCGTTTATTTGGTCTCTAACAAAGTGAGATTTTCCCGAAAGTACTTATATTTGCAAAGACTATGTATAGAACTTGGTTTGAATTGGTGAGCGGAGAAAATGATAATGAAATATTCCAGATAATGACCTCTTCATATCTCAATCTTTTAGCATTGTTGGGTTAATAGTTATATATATATATATATATATATATATGTTAGATTGGTGGCTGAAGCAAGGCATGAAGGAATTGCCAATGGCTTCATAAAAGTGTTTGAATTGTATGGTATAAGTGTGCTTGCAAAAGTGAAGCATCCAGTATCAAGGAATTGTCTCGGAATAGTTGCTAGTGTTTAAAGTGTTTGGAAATGGCTGCAATGCGCTGGCAAGTGGCAAGTGCTATTATTAAGTAATGGATCGGAACATGGACTTATGGGTCTTTGAAGTTTTAGGGTCATCATCTAGGTGAATTTTTGGCTAAGTGAATATTGCTTTTATCAGGCTTGTTACTTTTTTCCAGTCTTTTATTTAAGGAATTCGTTTGGTAGCTCTATCTGTTTTTTGTTGTGAAGTATTGCTTCTGTAAGTGTAGGCTCTCGTTTGTTTTTTTCTTTTTTTTTCAATTTTGAATGTTCTTTCCTTCTTCTCCATACGTGGGTGTTTATCTCATTTACTCTATTTCTATTTAGGTTGTGCCCCTCTACGCCTTACCTTCTATGTCTTAATAAGATTGAACTAATTTTCCAAATACAATCTGTTTATCCTTATGAATCAGTTGATGACTAAATTTATCAGATTATGGGATTTCTCTCCTTGTTGAAGGTCCAATTAGTAGCACAAGTTTTTTGGACCTGCAATTTGTAGATCATCATGGCGGTAGATTTTTTTTTTGAGTGTTCATTGAAGGGTGTTTGTTCTTGCATTTAACATGCACTAAACTACTATTGCATTATATGAGTAACTTCAACCATGTTCACACACCTTAAATTTCAATCTCACTTTGGAGTATGTCTGATTGGCAGGCTGCAAATTATCTGAACATCAAGAGCTTGCTGGTTTTGACTTGCCAGACAGTGGCTGACATGATCAAGGGCAAAACTCCTGAGGAAATCCGCAAGACATTCAACATTAAGAATGACTTCACACCAGAGGAAGAGGAGGAGGTTCGCAAGGAGAATCAATGGGCCTTTGAGTGAAGATCCAAAATGAAGCACATCTGTTTTTTTGTGGCTTATGTTTCTCTTTTGTGCTGGCGAAAGGGGATGTTGTTTCTACCTATCTAAGGTTTCTACCTACGCAGCAGACTTGTTATTACACGAATCTTGCTGGAATGCATTGTACCTAATGGTTCGATTTATTAAATTTATAAGAGAATATAAGAAAAATATGGATAAATTATTGATGAGCAGTTCAAAAGTTATTAAGTTGTGCAACATTAAGAAAGAGTTGTGTCATATATAATTTGATGTAACCCCCCATATGTATTTTAAAATTATTAAAATACATTATTTTTTTAACCTTTTGTTAATAAAAGTTCAATCCACTCCCCATCTTTCATCTATTTGTGCTCAGTGATTTTGGGAGATTCGTTGATGGGATGCAATGAATAATTTGGAACTCATCTTATGGTCTTCATGGCAGGTAAATGAATCAAATTTACTTTACACAACATAATAAGTCACATAAATAGGGATGAGATCCAGAATTCTTCTTACTCCTATCCCTCCTATTTGGTCAGATGCTCTATGAGAGGGCTCTCATGTTCGGGTAGGGGACCTCTCTCACATGCCCCTGTTATTACCCTTGCCGTCTTCTCTTTGGGCGTTGAAGATTATGATAAAAAGATCAAATATTTAAACAGATGCTCGGCGAATAAAAAAAAAAAAAGAAAAGAAAAGACTAAATGCTAAACCAAGCATGTCCATGACCAAGCATGCTAAACGAGCATTTTATATGAAATCCATGACCA
>NC_081545.1:6390926-6394382 GCF_901000735.1 Corylus avellana | reverse complement strand
CGTCCGCTCATACTGCGCGGTTGATGCATTCTTAAGGATCAAAGACATCACTTCCCACCGCCACCGAAGAGGTACCCCAGAGAAGATCCGCCGCCGGGGCAGCATGAACTTTGGTGGATGGCTGATCCTGGACCCACAAACGCAAACCATTGTCAAAACATTATCACAATGTTATGATCGTGGGACTTACAAGAGATCCTTGACAACCAAATTGTACAATCAAGGACAAATCATCTAATCAATATTCTTCAGGCAAAGAGAACAAAAGAAAACAATACATAAGTACAATTACAAGCTCCCCTCAAACTGTAACAAATATGATATGCTCCAAATTGATAAGTATTAGGTATCATGAGTGCACGTTGAATACTTCTGCCTTTGATTAGAAATTGGTGAAAAGAGCCAAAATGACAATAGTATAGGCTAGCAAGGTAACGTTACTAGAAGAGGAACTGAAATATGGTTAATCTAGGTGTATTTATTCAAAATTTGAGTCAGAGGTGCACGTTATTTTTATAATGTGCTGCAATATCAATAACATTAGGAGGTGGTTGGACATCTATGCAGAAATTGATTCAGCACATTGCTTTGAAAACCAAATCTCAACAAAAAAGCAGGAAATTTATACACAGAGGAACATACCATAATCACCAAAAGGGCTCAAGCCAAAGAACACATGGACCCCCGAATGGAAATATTTTGGTTTCCAGGGTGTCCAAGTAATAATAACATACAGAAAGTCTCTATGACATGTCAAAAATTTTATGTTTATGCATCAGAGGATTATTCAACTAGTCGATAGTTCTGTATAAGGCAGAAAAAACAAACTAAGCTCAACGATGGCTCCCAACACAATCCTTTTAAAGAGTTACATGACAATTTCTCAAAAAAGACAAAGTCACATGGCAACTTCCCAAAAAGACAGTTACATGGCAATTCCCTAAAAAAAATGACAACATTAAAAGCATAAACTATATTAAATTTTACATGCTCTTGGACATAATGACATGTATCAGAGGCATATAACTTCATCAGAGAAATGAAAATAGCTCCAGATCATATAATTTTTGGTGCTTTACTAAGTGCTTGTAAAATGCATGGGAACACTGAAATAGGAGAATCAGTTGCAAAAATTCTAGTGGATTGTGGTCGCGCAGATTCCAGCACTTACATTCTTCTATCAAATGTCTATGCTTTGTCTGGGAGATGGAAAGAGGCTGCACAAGTAAGAGCAAAAATGGAGGAGAGTGGAATGCTAAAGGAACCAGGTTGTAGTTCGATTGAAGTGAATAATGAGATCCATGAGTTCCTTTTAGGAGACATCAGACATCCTCAAAGGAAAGTAATTTACAAAAAGTTGAAGGAGTTAAATCGTGTTTTAAAATTGGAAGGATACTTGCCATCAACAGAGATGGTATTACATGATATGGAGGATGAGCAAAAGGAATGGGCTTTGGCAATACACAGTGAGAGGCTTGCACTAAGCTATGGGCTAATCTCAACTACCCCACATACGACGCTAAGGATTGTCAAAAATCTAAGGGTATGCAGTGATTGCCACTCCATGATCAAGCTGCCACTCCATGACCAAAGTAATAACAAAGATATTCATATTGGTACATTTTTATTCACAACATTCATAGTATTGTTACTAAAAGAAATAATGCAATACAAGGACTTACATTTGACAAACCGCAGAGAATAATGCAAATGAGAAATCTGACCAAAAACTATCTTTCTCGAGCATGAATAAACACAGCCTCAACCAACGGAAAAAGAAGTAAAAATCCATACCCAATAATATTCCAAAAACAGAAATCTAAACCCTAAATACACATAAATCTAATACACTATTCTAGCACCCACTACACATAAATCAAAAAGCCCTAGATTTTGAATGTGGATGAGAGAGAGGGATTACTTACCACCGGTGGAGGAGAGAGAGAGCCTTCGGCTTCGCCGGAGTGAGAGAGAGAGACAGGAGCTTCGCCGGTGGCTGTAGACGTCGTCGGAGTGAGAGAGACAGTGGACAGAACCTTGCGACGGACGGACAGCTTCGCCGGTGCCGAAGAACTCGCCGGAGGAGAGAGAGGGTGAGCGCGGGAGGGAGAGCGATGGAGTGAGAGAGGATTTTCGGTGGCCAAAGAACTCGCCGGACGAGAGAGAGGGTGAGCACGGGAGGGAGAGCGAGGGACTGAGAGGGGATTTCCGGTGGCCGATGAACTCGCCGGAGGAGAGAGGGTGAGCGTGGGAGGGAGAGCGAGGGACTGAGAGAGGACTTTTAAATTCCTGAAAATTTGATTTTTACATACCTTTGATTTGGTTTAAAAAAAAAATACAATTAAAAAAAAAATGCCATGTAGGAGAGAAGTTGGTTTTGAGTTGGGTTTGTATTGTGTCTTTATCAAACCAAAATACAATTAAAAAAAGAAAATGCCACGTAGGAGAGAAGTTGGTTTTGAGTTGGGTTTGTATTGTGTCTTTATCAAACCTCAATATAAAAAGTAGTAGAGAGCATCTTGGGTAGGGAGGTTGCACAAAATGTTGCTTTTGTGCCACCAATAAGGAGGTCACACCTCAGCTTATCATCCCAAACTTACATTTATGAAAAAACATTCAACTGCATCTGATTATACTAAATTTAAGTTAAAAATTATTTTCTTTCTAAACAAAATTAAAAAGCTAGTGAGGAGGAGCTGGGGTACCGGCGAGCCACCCCAGATGAGCTGGGGTAGCCGCGCAGTCCACCTAGGCCATTTGGGGTGGCCGAAGAGCCACCCCAGGCCACGGGAATCCATAACCACATCGTGCACATTGTCGTGCCAATGCTGCAAATTCTAAATTATTCCCACAATGCTGTTGCCGGCCAAAATTAATTTCTCAAAAGGCCCTCGCTGACCAAACGTGGAAAAAGCGAATTCAAAAGCTTGGAATAATCGACCATAAGATCAAATCTATTATAAGATTCAGAAGGTGAACCTCTAAGAATGGGTAGAATACAAGGCAATGCGAGAATAACCAAAACTGGAAATATTGAACCAGGAAGCTGAATCACCAAAAGGGTATTAGGATTCAAACCCATTCTATAAACAAAAGGGGTTTCTTACAAACCACAAGATCCAAGATTTATGTGAGAAGAGTTTGATTTGCAAATTAGGAGAATACCCAGATGCAAATGGTTGAATACCCAGGCCACACGGGTGCTTTGTATTCCACAACAAAGGAGCAGCAACTGCCTTGTCCTCTCAACCTCCATGGGCTTTTTCATAAGATTCGGTTCTTCTTCACCAACCCAAACCTGTTTTAGATTTCACCCAGATTACTTGATATGAACCATTCGAAAGTCTGAAACCCAACCCAACCGCCGTCGGATCAGACCAGAGTTGGCAAAGAAATGAAAGAGAGAGAGAGAGAGAGAGAGAGAGAGAGACTTGGCTCGTGCAGCCACCCCCAACC
>NC_081545.1:6388499-6390795 GCF_901000735.1 Corylus avellana | reverse complement strand
TTATTTTTTTTTATTTTTTTATTTTTTAAAAAAAATTAATTAGTTTTTTAAGTTTTTTTTTTTCTAATATTTGGTATTATTTGGCATATAATCAAGTGTTTTGGTTTTTTTTTCTTATCATGTTCTATACTGATGTGTCATACATTGATTGGTAGGCACAAAAGTGGCATTTTATGCAACTTTCCCATACAAGTTATTCTCAAACTAGTAACTATTGATTTCTAACGACTGAACTACTCCCTCCTAAACGAATGCTAATTAATACTCTAGCAGCGCTATCATGGTCAGTCATCTATGCCCATTTTATTAAGAGAAAAAAAAATTTTACTCGAGACTTAATTCTCACTGTTGCTTTTTTTTTTTTTTTTTCTTGATTCGGTTTCTTTATCCTGAGATCTCTCTCTCTCTCTCTCACACCTCCGGTGGCTTAGCTCCTCCGATCCGGCGCACCTCTGTCTCTCTCTCTTTCTCCGGCATCTCTGGTACTCGATCTCTCTCTCCTTTCTCTCACAATGATATATATATAGAGAATATTTTGCTTTTTGTTCTTTGAATTCTTGATTTTGAATATTAGGGCTTTACTGCTAAGGGATTTCGTTAGGGGAATTAGGGTTTTTTCTTTTGTGGGATTGAGTTTGTTATTCTGCTAATTTAGGTTTATGGGTGATTCATTTTGAGAGTTCAAGCAATTTTGTTGTGTTTGGTTGCTGTGGAAATGTTGGAAAATGAAAGAGAAACCCCAGCCTCGAGGGGTGGCCCGCGAGGGAGAGAGAGAGAGAGAGCTGAGTGAGCTTCTGGGCAGGGAGGAAACGAGCGAGAGGGAGAGAGGAAGAAAAGCAGCTGAGAGAGAAAGGGAGAGGCTGAGGCATCGTTTGATAAACGATTTTGCCTGTTTTTTACTCTACACTATTTATCACACTTTTTTATTTTTTTAATATTCTCTCACTTTTTAAATCATATGAATTATTTTTTATTATTATTCAAATAAAAAAATCACTACAAAACAAAAAATTTTCATTTTTTCATACCAAACATTCTTACTTTTTCACTTTAAAAAAAAAAAAAAAATTTTACTTTTTTTTTTCATATCAATCACTTCCTTCTACAATATCGAATCAAAACCAAAACAAAATCGTTTATCAAATTATGCCTGAGAGAAGAAAAGGGTTAGTGTCCATAAATTTGATTTTTTCATTTTTTTTTAATAATAAATGGGCTGACATGGCATAGTTGACTGACCATGCCATGTCAACAACTCCAGACATTCCCCGGATACTTCCCCAGCGCCTAGCATTACTCTCCCTCTCTCTCCCTCAGTCCTTCTCAAACGCTCGCTCTCTCTCTCTCTCAGACGCTCCGATTCCAACTCCAAGCCATAAATTGATAAATTGCATTTGTAACTTGTAAGAGTAAAGGTCCGGAGATCTGATATCAGGTGAGTTTTGTATCCTTTGTTCTCTTACAATTGATTTAGGGTTAATTTTATGCATTTAACCTTTATTTTTTTTTCCCATTGATGAACTTGTAACAGTGCTGTTCTTCTAGCACACCCTTAATGGAAGGGAAATGGAAGAAATGAATGAAAAATGGATTGAAAATGGAAACTGTATATTGAAATAGGCATTCAAGGTGCCTGGCCTCCGATTGAGTCTTCGAGGATTCCTCCTCCAAGTTCACAATTGAACAATTAACTACGAAGATACCTATTACATTCTCATTTAAGCTATTTATACATCATCTCCCAACTAACACTTCAACTAACTCTCAACTAACTAAACTGTATTTTAACCTTCTCAACTAACTAAACTATATTATAACAGTACCTATTACACTACTCACCTCTTCATAACACCTTGCCCACTAGGTGGGCTTCAAACAAAATGAATTCAGACACGGGTAATAGTCCATTACAAAAGGCACATATAAAACTCCTCCCTTCTAGAAAAGCCCCTTCATCCAAGCTTGCTGAACTCGTGGCATGTAAACCTTCCTCAACTTAATTGAGAATGCTCCAAGCATGCCCATCCAAAGGATTCCTCCTATAATTTCCAACGCCATCGATGTTTCATAAAAACAACATACACATCATCCTCCTTCAAGTATTGAAACACAAACGAGCTCCAAGATGCAATCTTAGCCTTCTGTACGGTCTTTTGCTTCCAACCTGTCTTCACTCCGATAGATTTTGAGAAGCTCAACTCCATTTGTCTTAGACGGTGGGTATCTTCAACCAGAGCACTGTTTCTTGATTCATCTTGTTCGTTGCTTCTTCTTCTTCTTCTTGCTTCAACTTGTC
>NC_081545.1:6377496-6388399 GCF_901000735.1 Corylus avellana | reverse complement strand
AAGAAGAGTTCAAACCTCCAAGGACATAGGATATAAGATCATCATCTTCTATAGGCTGCCCTGTTGCAGCCAGGAGGGCTGTACACGATTTGGTTTCATTGAGAAACTCTAAACAGGTTTTGGAACCTTGATTGAGGGTTTTTAGCTGTCTTTTCAAATAAGAGATTCTGGCCTTTGACTGAGATGCATATCGTGTGGCCAGAGTAGTTTAGACTTGTTTGGCTGTCTTTAATCCATAGAGGGAAGAGAGCATACGGTCTGACATGGTTGTGTTGAACCAAATAAGGATGCATTGATCCTTTCTGTGCCAGATTGAGTAATCTGGATTCACCATTGTGGTGAGGTTTCCAGTTTCATCAGTGAGATGTTTGGGAGGACATGGCTCACTGCCATCAACGAACCCCATCAATTCATGGGTGTTCAGAATTGGAGTGAAGTGAGACACCCAATTTAGGTAGTCTGCAGGGCCATCAAGCTTGGTAGAGATTTGTTGAGAGATGCTAGGCAGGGTGAATGTTGTAGTGACAGGTGCAGGGGATGAAGATGTGTTGGTGTTAGGTGCAGAAGATGAAGAAGAAGCACAAGATGAGGCCATTGTTGTAGGATCGGAGGAGTTTTCCTTTAAAGGCTCTGATACCATAAAATATTTCAAGGAGAAGAGAAAAGACAGAAAATTTGCACAAGAAAATTTCTCTTGTATACAATAAAATTGTTTCCTGAATGATACATCAGATTTTATAATATGTTTATAGCTTAACTAAAAGGAAAACAATAGTTGTACAAATCAGACATCTATTACACACAATCGGCCATGATATTATGGGATTGTGTGTTTACATAATCTTCATCAAATCTTTCCTTGTGAATGTGTCTATTAGCAAAGGGAGATGATCTTCTTTCCTTTGCTGTATCATTGACTAATGATTCTGCTGTTCCATGATTATTGGGAGCTCCATGATTCTTGCCTTTGTGATGCTCTACAATGCAAGCTGGTGAAGATGAGGTGTATGCATGCTCAGTGAGACTGATTGGCTGACGTGGCAGCTTAGGTGGCTGAAGGGAGTCATGTAGTCTAACAGATTTTTCACAGCATTGATATCCCAACTGAAAACACCAAGCATCGAGAAAGGGTAAGGGAAGAGTTATAATTACATTCTAAATTTTGCTATCTTTTTTACTTTTATTTTGGTGGGAGTGGGGTGGGGTTGGGGGAGGGGAAAGGGAAAGGGAAGAGTTATCAAGTATTAACCTTTCAACTGCATCAGTAAATAGCTCTAATTCATCCAAGGTAGCATAAACATCGTAGACATCATCAATGGTGGTAACAAGAGCAGCCACTTTCGTTAACCCTTTACGAAAATTACTTAATTGAGGTTCGAAGGCCATTCCTATTGTCCAAAAATAGCACTCCATCAATCTATCTCTAGTGAAGCTCAACTTGTTTGCCAAGCCCATATCGTTCCACTACCTAAAAGTCATAAAGTGAAACCAAATAAGTTTCCACTTAACATTCAAGCTATGGCAAACTCAACTTTCACAAACGCCTTATCTTATAGTGATTTGAATAAATAGTTTGAACATTTCTAACCTTGACACATCTTGAAGTTCTCTTTGAAACACCGACTGTACTATGTTAAAATCCAACTTTGCAAGTTCAAGTAGAAGAGAATTTGCATCTTCCCTCTTATTGTATGCCTCAATATACCACCGAGCTTCTAGCCTTAGCAATCTATGGTGTAATGGAACCTCCAATGCATGACTAACTTGTTCTGCCATGCTTTTGCTCACATCTCCCTTGAGGTCCTTGAGATGTATTCTTGTGAATGACATGGCCTCTTCCAAGAGGTTTTCTCCTTCAAAAGCAAGATAAGAAGCTTCATATAGACTCAACATTCCTTTGACATCCTTTGTAAGGCATTCCTTGAAATTTCCACTATGGTCCATGAAACTGTTAAATACATCTGTGTTTCATACAAAATATGATATTAGAAGATCGATCGTGAGATCAACATGCGAAATGAAATCAAGAATTAATTAGGATGATACCTTGAGAGACCCGATAGCCTTGTTGTCTTAGGAGCCTAAAGCTTAGAGCAGTAGCGTGCAGGCTCTCCCCTATTCTTTCATTACAGCCTTTTGAAGATGCATAGTTGTCAAGGATTCTTGTTATGTCCCTCTGAAAACAGTATCCCAAACCTAATCGTTGAACATCATCAATCAATTCAAGAGTTGCCAATAAGTCGGCATTTTCATTATGAATCATACTCCTCACATCCTCTTCTAGCTTCTTTGCCCTATCTTTGTATCGTTCATCCTGCATGATAACAATTTGAGAAATATATTATGTATAGTACGTTAGTAATCATGTTGATTGAAATAGGGTAAACTTTGACTCTAACATCACGATAAATCATCACCTATCCCAACTATTTAAGCTTACTGAAAAAATGATTGATTTTATCATTTTAAATACAGAGAAATATTTCTTAATTTTCATTTTGGCATCTACCTCGAGTACTCTTCTGCTAAGTTGGCATCTGCTATCCACCTTTAATTATTAAAAAAAAAAAAATCTAATGGTGTTAAAGAAATCAGAATTAATTGTTACCGCATATTGATTGTTTAAGGACTGCAAAAAAATGGCTACT
Source organism: Corylus avellana (assembly GCF_901000735.1). Taxonomy (NCBI): domain Eukaryota; kingdom Viridiplantae; phylum Streptophyta; class Magnoliopsida; order Fagales; family Betulaceae; genus Corylus; species Corylus avellana. Next base: position 6,385,751 of record NC_081545.1, on the reverse strand, counting down.
CCAGAAGCTTGGCTGGTAATTGGGGGATTGTCTATCAACTTCTGAAGGGGATGTTGGTATACTGGAAAAGCATTGGAACTGCCACATTTTTGGTCTAGAAGAAGAGGTCCCTTTGTCATGGGAGTCATGAGATCTCAGAGAAATTTTGGTATGTTTAATTTTGCTTGTCATTTCCATCGGAAGACGTGAAGCTATATATTTATAGGACTTCAAGCCATCGAGGAAATGGATATTTGTGGAAAAAGTGAAACACATGGCGACAGAGATAATCTCTCTGAGATCTCCTCAGTCCTCATCATTCAAATCTCTCTGAAATTTATTTCAGATAACATATGAGTGGTCCCAAACACGCCGGGAGCTAGGGAACAACACATAGAGACAGGGGAGCTATGGCTTCTCTTGATTTTCAAATTAAAAAAATAAATAAATAAAATAAAAATAAAAAAATAAAATTAATCCCTTATTCATATAAATTTTGAGCCCTTTAATTAATGAGAAATCCTAATTCCATCTATGTCTAAAAGACGATTTATTGACATGTCAAGAGAAGTATAGGACTTGGACCTTGGTGAAGCCCGATCTGCGTTGCTAGTATCTCAATGTTAGAGTATATTATGGAGTTCAAAAATAATAGTCACAGTATAAGACTATTATTGACTTACAGTTGAAGAATATCATTGAGTCACACTTGAAAACTGTCACTGAGTTACAGGTAAATAGTTAAAGATTATCACCTAACTAACCTAGCTAGAGTAGAAGTCTATTTATATTCAACATGATTCTCCTATAAATAGGAGCATGTTATATTGTAAATATTACTCATAGAAATAAGAGTTTAATGCAGCCTTAAGGCTTGATCTTGTGGATGTAGGTCTGAACCACGTAAATTTCTATGTCACTATCTTATTATTTCTACATTGTTATTTATTATTATTTCCGCATTATGAATTCTTTCATGGTATCAGAGTAAATAGGCTAACGCCAATTGTTAGATATGGATTGCAATTTTCTTTTATGTTTTTTATTCTTTATTTCGATTGATTTCCCAATCATGAAATCTATATTGTTTTATTTTTTGTTAAAAAAAAAAATAGATATCATCTGGCCATTCAAATCCACGGCAAAGCACAACTTCCTCCAACGACACTCCGGCATGGACCTCCGCGCCACCAGCTCCTCTCTCCAAGACCCCCGTGGTCTCTCTCATGCCCAAGCCGCCAGATCTGTCGGCGCCTTCACCAACTCCGTTCATCTTCTTCTTTGTCAGTCCACACCAAATCTCTAGTCCTCCGCCTGTTAAGAATATTATGTTAGAGTTATTTACTTGTTATTTACTTCCTTAGGTATTATTAGTCTATTAGGTTTACCTTTCCTTAGTCTATTAGGTTTACATTTCCTTAATCTATTAGGTTAGTTGCCTCTTTATAAATAGAGATATCTATATTTATCATCATTATTTTAGACTCAATACAATGTAGTCCTTAGTGTGTTTCCACTTTCCCTTATGCTTCCGCTCTCTATATCTCTCCATTATTCTAACATGTTATCAAAGTATTTTAACATGGTATCAGAACCACTTTTCTATGACGTTCAATAAAGGTCTTTTCTAGTGTTTTCCTTTTGTCGAATTTCAGTTTTATCGCCCTACATCAAGCGCCGGCAAAATTTCTGCTGCCCATAGTCTCAAAATCGTGCCAACCTATAGATCCGAAACGACCACGTCAGCTTCACTGCCATGTCAACACATCGGCCACATCAGCGCCTCTGCCACGTCAGCATCTTGCCATAGTTGACTTTCTTATGTTGACTTTGACCATTCGAAAACAAGATTTGTGGTCTATTTTTGCTTTTGGCATCTCTATATGGCAGAAAACAAGATTCTTCTCCAAATTTAGGCGTTTGTTTTATGCGGTTCAAGTCGGTTTATGCATTGTTCAAATCGGTTCCATAGCCTTTTTCTTTGGGGCAGTTCAATCCGGTTCATTTTTCTTACGGTAGGCACTTTCAGGTCAGACCAATCTTTCCTCAGGTCCATGGGTTTTTGGGCCAAAGAAGCCCCTTTCAACCAGGCTACTTATGCCTTGTCAAATGCCGCGATCACCGGTCATTGCAGCCTCTCCTAGGCCATTGATCCATTACTAGTAAGAATTTTTTGGGTCAGACCTTTCAACGGTCCAAGGGTTTCAGACATGATTAGCCTCTTCAACCGACCCTTTTTTTCTCCCTACTTAGCTCAGCCGACCAGGCGAGATGATCTACTAGTTAAAATTTTTGGGTCAGACTTTAGCTTAGCTGACCAAGCAAGACGGTCCAAGGGTTTCAGGCATGATTAGCCTCTTCAATCGACCCTACTTATCTCAACTAACCAAGCGAGACGGTCTACTAGTTAGAATTTTTAGGTCAGACTTTAGCTCAACCGACCAGGTGAGATGGTCCAAGGGTTACAGGACAAACATGCCTCTTTTAACCGACCCTGCTTTCTCTCCGCTCGACCAGACGAGGCCAGCTATTTCATTACTAGTATATGGTTTTCAAGTCAAATTTACCACCAAGTGAACCAAGCTCCAGCTTAAATGCATTCAATTCAGGCAGAATCCACTAGTCTCTACAACTTTTATGGCGTTACTCCGGCAACTGTTTCGGCACAAGCAGCTTTTTCAGCAAATTCATTTTTCTTTCCTTTTTCTTTTACCCAAACTCAAGTTTACACATTGAGTTTGAGGGGGGATGTTAAGAATATTATGTTAAAGTTATTTACTTATTATTTACTTCCTTATGTATAATTAGTTTACTAAGTTTATCTTTTCTTAATCTACTAGGTTTACTTTTCCTTAGTCTATTAAATTACTTATCTTTCTATAAATAGAGACATCTGTATTCATTATCATTATTTTAGACTCAATACAATGTAGTTCTTAGTGTGTTTCCACTTTCCCTTATGCTTCTACTCTCTATATCTCTCCATTATTCTAACATGCTATCAAAGCATTTTAACATCCCAACCACAGATCCGCGATGTGTAGCAGCGCGATTACCTTAGCCATCCTCTTCGGCGTCAACTTCTCCACTGACTTCGTCTCCCTTAGGTTTCATCCCAGAACCGGCACCTTTCTCCACGGTTTTCCAAGCCCACTGCCAACGCTACTAGCATCTCCCTCCACCTCCAGCTTCAAACGGTGTGTTTCTTGCATCCTCCAAGGGTTTGAGCATGAGGTGTGTTGTACTTGGTAGGAGGCTAGGAGTTATGTGTAAGTAAATTGGGAGAAGAAATTGAAGAAAAAGAAGAAGAAGGGCATTTGGTAATAGATTTATCTCTTAACCCTGCATATATTCTTATTCTAGTTTAGGAATATGTTATTCTGGTTTAAGTTTTTTTTTTTTTTTTTAGGATGGTAGACTTGTAGTAGGTTGCCCTTATTAGGGTTGAAAGTTTAGAACCACTAACCGCTTTTATAACCACTAACCGCTTTTAAAAGAGGTTAGCGGTTATTGGATTTTTGAAAACCGCTAACCACTAACAGCCTTTTTAAAATATAATATATATTTATATTATATATAAATATTATAAAAAAAAAAAAAGGAATTCACTTACAACGCTTGAAGTAATTATATAAGTAGTTTAAAAATATTGGTTCCCATATTTTAATCCTTTTAATTTAACATTTTTTTATTAAAAAGCCCAAAATGAGCCCTCTTTTTTAAAAAAATATATAAAAAAATAAAATAAAAATAAAAATTGAAATTTCAAAAACAAAACTAAAAATTTTGATGAGAGAAAAATGAGTAATGCTATGGACCATCTTTTTATCCTCCTAAAACTGATGTGGCTTTTAAAATCATAATTAAATTTTAGATGAATCATACTTGAATTTTGATCAAATGGTGATTTTAAAAGCCACATCATCTTTAGGGGGATAAAAAGATGATCCCTAACATTACTCGAGAAAAAATGGGCTGAAATTGGGACATTTAAAAAAGAAAAGAAAATTGTGAAATTAAAAGGAGCTAAAATATGGTAACCATAAGGCAAATTTTTAAATTTCGAGGTTATGATTCCAAATCAGCTTATATTTATAAGAATATAAGTGAAATTGCCCCCTAAAACAAAACAAGATAGAAGGAAAAATATCTTATTTAGGATATTGCTTATGATACTATAGTTTTTACTATAATTTATTACAAATTAATGTAGCAAACAGTAATCAAATTTAATTGTTTAGTAACTAATATAATAAATGTCAAGTACACTTACAAACTGATGCGTACTTATGTGATGCGTACTTATGTGATGCGATAATATTGCATGGAGGATAACTTCTATAACCAGCTTCTTTGTGCTCACCAATAAGAAGCTGCTACCTAGGATTATTGTACAAAACCAAATCAAAACAATAACACTAGATTATATAACTTTATGCCCTTCATTCAATATTGTTTTTTTTTTTTTTTTAAAGAATATGGGGAAAGGCTAAGGGTGGCTCGCCACCACCCCCAGCCCATCTAAGGTGGCCGGCGAGCCACCCCATGGTCAGAGGTGGCCCACCCTGTTTAAGACTGCCATTTATGGCATCTTTGATTTTATGGTTTTCAGATATTTCTCATGGTCTAACTGAACTTCGTTGCCTTTTTTGTTCATCAATCGGTCAGCAATCCACAAGAGTCCAAATTTTGAATTGTGGAGCAAATCACTATTTAAATCTTCACATACTTCACTAAGTTTAGTGATTTTTGTTAGAATATATGGAAAATATATTATATTTTCCATATATTCCATAATTATGCTGATATTGAAATATTCTCTATTTATGGGTTAATTGTAATCATATATTGAGATTGTAATCAAATCAAGGAGATTTGATTACCAAACTTGTATTTAGACATTACCCTATAAATAGGAACCTTTGTATTGTAGACAAATTAAGTTAATGAGCACAATGTAACCCTTAGGGGTATTCCGAGTGGTGGACGTAGGTGTCTAATACCGAACCACCCGTAAGTTCTTTGTGTTTATTTTTTATATTGCTTCCGCTTATATTCCCCCATAATCATTATTTTAACATGGTATCAGAGCTATTGGCTTACGCCAGTCGATCTAATAGTCCTGTGATATATATATATATATATATTTTCCTTCAATTTATTGTTTGTATCTTGAAAAAAAAAAAAAAAAAAAAAAATTGCAGCCCACCCGGCTACTTCCCATGTCTGACTGCCACTTGCCGCCGACAGCCACAACTAAATTTAGCCACCGCAACCAGCCACTCCGGGAGCAGCCCCGGCCTTTTCAGTGCTTCCGCTCCATCTCTCTCCACAACAGACCACAGTCATCCTCTCCGGCGTCAACTTCTCCACCGTCTTCGTCTCCCTCAGATTTCGTCTCCGTTCAGTTGCCTTCTCCGGTTGTCAAAGCCTATCACCGGCGCGAGCAGCGTTTCCGTACGCCTCCGACTTCAAACGGCGTGTTCCGGTGTCCTACGAGACTGATGTATGTGGTAGCAGGCTAGGAGATGCGTTTGCTGGAAATTTAGGTAAGAAATTGAAGAAGAAGGAGTATGCTTGGTTACAGGTGTGAGTTATCTTACTTGAGTGCAAAGCTATTCCTATTCTAGTATAGGAATATGATATCTTAGTTTAGTGTTATACCTGGAGCTGTTTGGTTACAGGAATAAGGTAATCCTTATCCCAGCTTATGTAGTATGAAAAAAAAAAAAATGCTGCATGTGGCGTGGAGTGAGGAGAGAGAAAAGAAAGAAAAGAAAAGGGAGAAAAGAGATGGTGTCAGCCAAGTGAAAAAAAAAAAAAGGGAAGGAAGAAGAAGCAGTCCAAGTGGACCACATCACGCGCGCCACGCGCCGGTCAGATTCGGTGTGCCGATCTGATAACCGCCCAAGTGGGCTCATTTTCTTTTTATTTTTGGCCCAAGTCGGCCCTGGCCCGTAGTCGGCCCTTTTTATTTTTGGCTCATAGTCAGCCTTGGCCCGTTGTCGGCCCCTTTTGAAGTTTGGCTCATTGTCAGCCTTGGCCCGTAGTCGGCCCCTTTTTTATTTTTGGCTCATAGTCAACCCTGGCCTGTTGTTGGCCCCTTTTATTTTTGGCTCATTATCAGCCCTGGCCCGTTGTTGGCCTCTTTTGGATTTTGGCCCGTTGTCGGCCCCTTTTGAAGTTTGGCTCGTTGTCAGCCCTAGCTCGTTATCGGCCTTTTTTGGAGTTTGGCCCGTTGTCGGCCCTTTTGAATCTGCATTCACAGCCACCTGCCGCCGTCGCTGGCTGCCCGCCAGCCTCTATCTCCTCCGGCAGTCGTCATCATCTACGGCCCGTTCCCCACCTCCACCACCGCCGTCATCATTATTTCAGATTTCAAACTCAAGGTTCCAAAATATTCCACCTTGAGTTTGAGGGGGGATGTTAGAATATATGGAAAATATATTATATTTTCCATATATTCCATAATTATGCTGATATTGAAATATTCTCTATTTATGGGTTAATTGTAATCATATATTGAGATTGTAATCAAATCAAGGAGATTTGATTACCAAACTTGTATTTAGACATTACCCTATAAATAGGAACCTTTGTATTGTAGACAAATTAAGTTAATGAGCACAATGTAACCCTTAGGGGTATTCCGAGTGGTGGACGTAGGTGTCTAACACCGAACCACCTGTAAGTTCTTTGTATTTATTTTTTATATTGCTTCCGCTTATATTCCCCCATAATCATTATTTTAACAATTTTTATTGGAGGCGATCCCTGCTGGTTTCATTGGCGTTTTCTAGGTCCATTTGTTTCTCTCTGCATCCCTATGTAGTCTGACATCTCTACTTCTCATAATTTAGCCCACCATCAAACTAGCTTGTTATTGGAATCCCACTATAAGACTAATTCAGATCCATTTTGAAGAGCAAGTCCGGAAAGTTCAAAGCTTTGGTGCTGGGTTTAGCCTAGCCCATAGAGCAGTTTATTAGATTTCTGTGGTCAATATTCTGGATAGTGGATTCAGAATAAGCTAGATGACTGTGGATGAAGCGGGTAGTGACTCCGAGTAGAGAGCAAAATAAGGCTTTTGAGAATGCCCTGGCAACTCATCCTAAAGATGCTTCAGATCGATGGGAGAAAATTGCAGCTGATGTACCAGGGAAAACCCTAGAAGAGATTAAACATCACTACGGGCTCTTGGTTGATGCGAACCAATCTTAGCCCTTTCTCATATTCTTGAAATAAAAAAAATCAATATTAAATGAAGGGCATAAAGCTATATAATCTAGTGTTATTGGTCTTATTTGGATTTGTACAATAATTTTAAGTGGCAACTTTTTATTGGTGGACACAAGAAAACTCATTTTTACCAGCTTTCTTATAGAAGTTATCCCCTCTCGCATAATATAAAAAGTAGTAACTATTGATTTCTAACGACTGAACTACTCCCTCCTAAACGAATGCTAATTAATACTCTAGCAGCGCTATCATGGAACAGGATCCTCTCCAGTCCATTATGGTTGGAAAATATCTAGTTTATGGCTAAGATTTCTTATTAGAAATCCTATGGCCACAAATGGGATACATATCTCATCAATAAAAATAATAATAAAATATTATTTTAAATTAAAAAATGTAAGTAGTAGTGGGGGTATTCGGCCACTGATAGTGGGGTGGCTTCCACACCCCCATTAGTAGTGGCTCTGAGCCACCCCCTTAATAACCGGGCCACGTGGGGTGGCCTGAACCACCCCCCTGAGGTAGCTGGCTGGGGTGGTTCTCCATTTTGTAGTGTGTGCTGGGTGTCGGCACTCTGCTAAGAGCCTTGAGCCACCCTCCTGGGCCACAAGGTTGGGTGTAACACCCCAGATGGCCCTCTTTGGGGTGGATCGCACACCCCCACGTGGCTGGTGCTTAAAAGATTGTTTGTATGGGTGGCCTAAACGACCTCATTTAGGTGTGGCTCCTGGGCCTCAACTCGTGACATCAGTGGCCTCGCTTTCACCTCCCCAATTAAAATGGGAGGTGGCCTGGGCCACCCCCCATAGGGGCATGTCACCCCCCTTCTTTTTACTTATTTTTTATTAATTTGTTTTTTTATTTAAAATAATATTTTATTTTTATTTTTATTGATAGGATATGTATCCCATTTGTGGCCATAGAATTTCTTTTCAGAAATTCTGGTCATGAATTGAATATTCTCTAGTCCATTATGGACTAGAGAGGATTCTGTTCCCGCTATCATGGTCAGTCATCTATGCCCATTTTTATTAAAA
>NC_081545.1:6364508-6377342 GCF_901000735.1 Corylus avellana | reverse complement strand
TCAGTTCTTTCTCCCTCACTCCGGCCGGCAGCTCTCTCTCTTCACATCCGGAAGCATGATCTCTCTCTCTCTCTCTCACACCTCCGGTGGCTTAGCTCCTCCGATCCGGCGCACCTCTCTCTCTCTCTTTCTCCGGCATCTCTGGTACTCGATCTCTCTCTCCTCTCTCTCACAATGATATATATATAGAGAATATTTTGGTTTTTGTTCTTTGAATTCTTGATTTTGAATATTAGGGCTTTACTGCTAAGGGATTTCGTTAGGGGAATTGGGGTTTTTTCTTTTGTGGGATTGAGTTTGTTATTCTGCTAATTTAGGTTTATGGGTGATTCATTTTGAGAGTTCAAGCAATTTTGTTGTGTTTGGTTGCTGTGGAAATGTTGGAAAATGAAAGAGAAACCCCAGCCTCGAGGGGTGGCCCGCGAGGGAGAGAGAGAGAGAGAGAGCTGAGTGAGCTTCTGGGCAGGGAGGAAACGAGTGAGAGGGAGAGAGGGAGAGAGGGAGAAAAGCAGCTGAGGGAGAAAGGGAGAGGCTGAGGCATCGTTTGATAAACGATTTTGCCTGTTTTTGGTTCTACACTATTCATCACTTTTTTTAATTTTTTAATATTCTCTCACTTTTTAAATCATATCAATTATTTTTTATTAATATTCAAATAAAAAAATCACTACAAAACAAAAATTTTTCATTTTTTCATACCAAACATTCTTACTTTTTCACTTAAAAAAAAAAAAAAAATTTACTTTTTTTTCACATCAATCACTTCCTTCTACAGTATCGAACCAAAATCAAAACAAAATCGTTTATCAAATGATGCCTGAGAGAAGAAAAGGGTTATTGCCCATAAATTTGATTTTTTCATTTTTTTTTTTTTAATAATAAATGGGCTGACATGGCATAGTTAACTGACCATGCCATGTCAGCAACTCCGGACATTCCCCGGATACTTCCCCAGCGCCTAGCATTACTCTCCCTCTCTCTCCCTCAGTCCTTCTCAAACGCTCGCTCTCTCTCTCTCTCTCAGACGCTCCAATTCCAACTCCAAGCCATAAATTGATAAATTGCATTTGTAACTTGTAAGAGTAAAGGTCCGGAGATCTGATATCAGGTGGGTTTTGTATCCTTTGTTCCCTTACAATTGATTTAGGGTTAATTTTATGCATTTAACCTTTTTTTTTTTTTTCCCATTGATGAACTTGTAACAGTGTTGTTCTTCTAACACACCCTTAATGGAAGGGAAATGGAAGAAATGAATGAAAAATGGATTGAAAATGGAAACTGTATATTGAAATAGGCATTCAAGGTGCCTGGCCTCCGATTGAGTCTTCGAGGATTCCTCCTCCAAGTTCACAATTGAACAATTAACTACGAAGATACCTATTACATTCTCATTTAAGCTATTTATACATCATCTCCCAACTAACACTTCAACTAACTCTCAACTAACTAAACTGTATTTTAATTTTCTCAACTAACTAAACTATATTATAACAGTACCTATTACACTACTCACCTCTTCGTAACACCTTGCCCACTAGGTGGGCTTCAAACAAAATGAATTCAGACACAGGTAATAGTCCATTACAAAAGGCACATATAAAACTCCTCCCTTCTAGAAAAGCCCCTTCATCCAAGCTTGCTGAACTCGTGACATGTAAACCTTCCTCAACTTAATTGAGAATGCTCCAAGCATGCCCATCCAAAGGATTCCTCCTATAATTTCCAACGCCATCGATGTTTCATAAAAACAACATACACATCATCCTCCTTCAAGTATTGAAACACAAACGAGCTCCAAGATGCAATCTTAGCCTTCTGTACGGTCTTTTGCTTCCAACCTGTCTTCACTCCGATAGATTTTGAGAAGCTCAACTCCATTTGTCTTAGACGGTGGGTATCTTCAACCAGAGCACTGTTTCTTGATTCATCTTGTTCGTTGCTTCTTCTTCTTCTTCTTGCTTCAACTTGTCTGCATTCTTGATTTCTTGACACTCCTCTGCTCCTTTCTTGAATTCTTCTTGGGTATCTACCTTCTCAGATTCTTCACACAAACTACTGTTCTCACTTGCCACTGAAAGAGAACAAGAGCAATCAAGAAGTTGAACACCCTCCAATGACAATGAATCATCTTCCTCGCTTTCTGGGGCTACCATCACCTCATCCCCAGCACCCCAATTGCTTTCATTTTGAGATACCATATCCAATGTCTCTTCGACCCTTTACATGGACTTACCACCTAGTGACTCCTCTGCCCTTTGAATCATCACCTAACAATATAGTCTCATCTATTTGTTGTTGCTGTGAATCTTGCGAAAATCGTGCTTGAAGAGCTTCCAAAAATTCATTCCAAGTAATAAATTCATTGTTAGCACGTAATGGTTGAAACCAAGATAAAGCCTTACCTTCCATGTGGAATGCAGTGATGCGTATTTTCTGTCTTTCAGTTATCTCATAGAAACCAGAAAAACTGTTCTGCTCTATAGCACCATGAGTCCGGATCCTTATCATTGAAAGTTGAAAATTCCAATCTAACAGGCTTGATTTCTTGCTTTGTTTGGTCACACTTCTCTTGACTTTCGAACTTCTCTAGATGTTTTTGCAAAATTTTCTCTCTTTTTTCCAAATTTTTCTGGATTTCTGTACATTTTTCAAGTATCTGTGCCCATTGCTGCTGCTCCCATAGCTGCTGCTGCTGCTATGACCTTCTCTGATGCATTCTTTTATAACCCAACAGCTCCATCATCTTGTAGATTCGAAAGTTTTAAAAATGGAATCGAACGGATCAAGGGATCTGATACCACTTGTAATAGTGTTGTTCTTCTAACACACCGTTAATAGAAGGGAAATGGAAGAAATGAATGAAAAATGGATTGAAAATGGAAACCGTATATTGAAATAGGCATTCGAGGTGCCTGGCCTCCTATTGAGTATTCGAGGACTCCTCCTCCAAGTTCACAATTGAACAATTAACTACCAAGATACCTATTACATTCTCATTCAAGCTATTTATACATTATCTCCCAACTAACAATTCAACTAATTCTCAACTAACTACATTGTATTATAACCTTCTCAACTAACTAAACTATATTATAACTATACCTATTACAACTAAGAGCACCAAAAAAATTTTTATAATTTGAATGGGTGTCATGTCATTTCAGGGCAGAAAATAGGTGGTCAGGAACTGATTGGAGCCTAGATTTTTACCAGCGACACTGAGTTATACCAAGATTTCTGGTCCCCTTCTTTTTTGGCATATTCTTTTTCTTCTTTAGTTTTTAGTGTTAGACATGTAATTATTTCTCAATTCGGCGAACGTAGTTACCCAAATCAAACAAACAAAAAAGAAAAGGAAAGAAAAAACCCAATCTGGACTAAAGGTTTGTTAAAATAAAAATGGGTTTTCGGTGACTGAATAATTTTGGTCACTCACTGGCAATATATATATATATATATATATATATATATATATATATATATATATATATTGCTGCTAGGAGACTAATGATGAACACAACTGGGAGAGAAGTAGAGTTGGCGTTTTTTTTTTTTTTTCATTTCATGGGTGGTCATGAACTGCGACTTATGGATTTTTTGTTTTAGAGTGTACGAATCTGCTTACTTTTTTTATTTTGGAAATGTTATATTGCTGCTGTTGTGTTATGATATTGTTTAGCCTCTTTAGGCTTTGATCAAATTAAGAGAATATGTTAGTAATTACTGAACGAGCATTTTCAGCAATGAAAATTGTTAAAGCACGACTTCGCAACAAAATGGATGATGATTTTCTTGCAAATAGTTTAGTTCTCTATTTTAAAAAAGAAATTGCTGAGAACTTCGATTTAGATTCGATACTTGATGATTTTGTATTTTTAAGAAACCGTAAAGTGCAGTTCCATACACTTTTTTTGTTTTCCGATATCAAAAAAAAAATTAATTCAGCGGCTCGTACAATATGAATTGTCTGGCTCCGCCACTTAATACAACCCTCCAAAACACAACCGTGATATTGGATGGGCTCAACTATCCTGCTTGGTCACAGTCATACAACAAAAGTAAGGGAAAAATGGGATATTTGAATGGGAAGATCCTAGAACCAGCCCTTGATGATCCCACCTATGAAAAGTGAAAAACAGAGAATTCGACAATAATGTCATGGTTGTTACATTCTATGCACTCGGATACTAGTTAAGTTTTTATTTTTTTATTTTTTTTGATGATTAATATAGTCAAGGTTATTTATTTCTCTGCACTGTAAAGGAAATCGGGGATGCAGCCACTCAGACTTATTCAGAGATAAGGAGTGATGCTATGATTATCTTCTCACAATGGGATTCTTTCAAGTCCTTAGCTTGTCATTCATCCATCTCAACATTCTCATTTCAGCTATAGGTATATGACCATAAAGAAAACAAAAGTAAAATTAAGGTTCGTTACGGAAAGAATAACAAGAAAACTTATGCTAACTAAAAGCAATTTGTGGGAAAAAAAAAACAATTTAATGATGACACAGAAGGAATTCATGATAATCAGATTAATGATAGGCCTGTCCAACTAATAACCTACTTTTGGAAACTTATAACAAAGCTGTCAGATAGTTATTGAAATTCAAAATGATATTTAGATAAGAAAAAAGCTTTAAACGTGACATCCTGCAAGCATTCCAAAAGTAATACGTACTTGCAAGCATTCCACCTCCGGCCCATGGGGTGGCCCGCACCACCCCCAAATCTTGCTGGGGGTGGTCTGGTGTGGCCGGTGAGCCACACCTTGGCCCATGGCTTTCACTTTTTTCCCCTCTCCCCCAAATTCTCTCACCCCCTCCCACCCACCACCACAACCGGCCACCACCATCCAGTACTGCCGGCCACCACCATCCAGTGGCTGCAAAGCAAACTCGCTGCCGCCCACCACTAGCCCTTTCCCCTCTCTCTCTCAAACCCCTTAAAACTCTTCCCTCCACCCTCTCCCACCAAGCAGCACCTTCAACCCCCACCAAGGTCTGAAGGGCCCTGCCTTTGAGAGGTTCCCTGACAAAAAAAAAAAAAAAATCCGCCCCCACCGAACGACGCCCACACCATCCGCCTTTGCCCAACACAAGAAATGCCCACCCACTGTGGCACTAGCTAGATCTACGAAAGTATCGAGTGCATAGGATCTTTGAGTCCAAAATCACCACACCGGGGGCTCACCTACAGGTCATTTTTCAGTTTGATTCTTTAGGTTTTTTGGGGTTCTCTCATCTAGGTTTTGCTTAGTGATTTTTGCATCATTGGGTTTTTGTGGGTTGTTCTGTTTTGTGCTTAACTGGGGTTTTTCATTTTGATTCTTTAGGTTTTTTTGGGGATTTTTAAATGAATCTTACTTGAACAGAAAATATATACTTTGAAGCTAGTTACTTAATTTCTTCATTTGCAATATATATGCAGTGATGAGCCTGGAGTGGTATATGAGTCAACTCATGGATGGGAGAGTAGATAGTTGATTTTGTGGGATTGGAGCCAAGTTAGAGCCAGATGATGCCTAATATTCATTTATATGTTTTCTGAATAGTTTATCTTTTCTGGGTATTATCTGCTGACGAAATAGAGCTTTTCTTATACATGTCTTCATATCTATGGAAATTCTTAATATCTTGTTGGTTTAGGTGACGTTGGTTGGGATAGTGTTTGATAAAGCCAAGAAGTTTTGATGATTTTCTATGATTTATCATGCAACAGAGATGGAATGCATGTTCGTGTCAATGGACACTTGAAGAGCTTTGTCGTGTTGGGTTTCTTCTCCCTAGCTCAAGTCTGATCGTTTCTATTCACAAAGAAACAAATTATGCAAACAGCTTCCCATTTTCATTCATTCTTGTGCTTCTCTAACAGGTCTCTCTCTCTCTCTTCTATTCATTCTTGCATATGCTTTTAAGCTTCATGTGTGTCAACTCCTGATTGAAGTTTTAATACTTGCAGAAGAAACACCACCGTAAAACCAGATGGGTGGATGAAAATGCATACCCCTCATTTAAAAAAGCTTACTAATAGAGAAGTTCACCATCCAGGAAGACATAAATCTCTCGTGACTGTGCCACCGACCAGATTGTGTGCAATTGCCAACACTGATGATGGTTCCCCCCCATCTGTCCCTGTGTTACAAGAATATACAAATACAAACCATATACCCAATTCGGAAGCAGAAACCTTTCTCAGCAAATGGTCACCACCCAGGTATCTGTGGAGGGGATTGTCAGTTCTTATCCTGGCAGGACAGGTTATTATCAGGACTCTAAAGGGAAAAGTCCACTGGAGGAATACTCTGCAACAGCTGGAGAGAGTTGGGCCAAGATCAGTTGGGGTCTGTCTTCTAACATCAGCTTTTGTTGGGATGGCTTTCACGATCCAGTTTGTTAGAGAATTCACCAGATTGGGATTAAACAGATCTGTTGGTGGGGTATTATCTCTGGCTTTCGCAAGGGAGCTGAGTCCTGTCATTACATCAATTGTTGTTGCTGGGCGTATTGGAAGTGCATATGCAGCAGAGTTAGGAACAATGCAGGTTTCTGAGCAAACTGACACCTTGAGAGTTCTTGGGGCAGACCCTGTTGATTATCTTGTGACACCTAGGGTGATTGCCTCCTGTATTGCTTTACCTTTTTTGACCCTTATGTGCTTCACCGTGGGGATGGCATCCAGTGCTCTCTTGGCTGATAGTGTTTATGGGGTTAGCATTAACATTATCTTAGATTCTGCTCAAAGAGCACTTAAATCTTGGGACATAATTAGTGCCATGATAAAGTCACAGGTTTTTGGTGCAATTATATCTGTTGTGAGCTGTGCATGGGGAGTTACCACTCTGGGAGGTGCTAAAGGTGTTGGGGAGTCTACAACTTCGGCTGTGGTTATCTCACTTGTTGGTATTTTTATTGCTGACTTTGCACTCTCTTATTGCTTCTTCCAAGGAGCTGGAGATTCACTGAAGAATTGCTTATGAACAGTTTTGTTGGTGTGTGATGTTCAGTTGGAGTTTCTCCATTATTATTTGTTTATTGATAATGCCTACACATTGCATAAGCAAAAACGCATTATGTAATTCATGATTTATGGTCATTCAGCTTGAGCTTCCTTTTTTGGTTAATTTTTAGGGTGCTGAGTTATCACATCAATGTCACATCTATTGATAATTGGTATGACATGTTTTAAATAATTTTTACTTTTTTTTTTTTAAAGTGATTGATATTGTAAGTCACTTAAAATACATCATCTCAATCGATGTGACATAAGTATGATAAATTAATGTAAAAAATAACATTATTCTTCAGGGTGAGAAGAATGCACAAAATTGGAGGAAGCAGTGAGATGTAGAGCATAAATGATTTTAATAAGTAAACATTTGTGTGGAGTTTCCGATCTCTATAACTTTGTTTGGATGACATTTTCTCAAGTTTATCTTTTAGGTTGATGGTTTAATCATTTTCGTGGAAATATAATTATATGTGAACTTCCTGATTTGGTGAAGAATGTTTTTGAGCTTCAATGAATAGTTTTGAACTTCAATGAATAGTCCCAAAACATCTAATTCTTGAGTGAAGTTTCAAGTCCCTCTTAACAGAATTTTTTGATTGTCATGAAGCGGTTCATCTTTCTTCTACAACTGCCGTTTAGTGCTTTTTCTCTGTTATATATATATATATATATATATATATATATATATTGTGTAGGCCCCCCAATTTGCCATTGCCTTGACCAAAGTCCGATTGTCATAGGTCTAATTTTTCACAACAATTAAGCCACGCCATGGCCCTAAGCAAAAGCACCAAGGAGTGCACCAATGGAGGCTATGCAAGGACAAGCACAACACCAAGATTTTACTTTTACACTCGGCCAATCTGAATAATGTACAAAGACTAATGGAACCCTTAGGGCTTAAACCGTACAAATAAAAAAACCAAAAGCAATTATAATTTTTTATTTTTTAAAAAACTTTAAAAAAATATTTTATTATTTTTTATTAATAAGACGCATGACGTTATTGTGGTCGTTGAATTTTTTTTAAAGAGATCCTAACCATGAACTGAATATTATTCAATCCAAAATAAATTGAAAATGATCTATATATAATGGTCCATTATTTTGATGAGGTTGAGTGGACGGAGGAATTGGGGCGCTTGGGGGACCAGAAGCTTCGCATGCTCTTTCCTTTTAAATGACGCCAGCTCGATTTAAGGTCAGCCTCATGTCAACTCCATCATGCACATGGATATCAAACGCTAATATTAATGCCAACGGCCCAACACCCCCAACCCAACCCAAATAAGATTTAAGAAAAAAAAAAAAAAAAATACAAGGAAGAAAAGACAGACTGTAATATTGTTAATGTTATCCACATTTATTCACTGTACATCATTTCAAATTTCACGGCTACATAAATTGGCATTTTGATAGTTGACACGGAGTTTTACTCTTAAAAAAATTCTTTCAATGTAATCAATTAAATTTGTTCATTTATTACTTAAATTATTAAATTCATACTTTTGGGTCTCACTTTTTTTTTTTTTTTTTTTAGAAAAACATAACATTTCATTCAATAATATCGGGAGCATAACACTCTTACATCACAGAGCAAAACTATGAAGCAACTATAGCATAAAACTACAAAATTACCAGGTTTAGTACAAGATTCGAGACCAATCCGTTAACCCATGACTAAAATCAGATTTAGTACTAGATCTGTGACAGACAGACTCAACCAAATGCATGGATAGCAATTATTCCTTGACCCTGAGAACGGAAAGACTCTCATGCCAAAACTCTTCTTCCTCGACCCGAAGACCAGGATAATGATCACATCCACAACCCAAAGGTCTGAGCCAAAACTAATTAACCCGAAAGCGACATAGATCGAGTGAAAGAGGAAAGAGCTTTATTAGAAGCCTAACAAAACAGGGAAATTAAACAATACAGAGAAAAAACACACGTCGAAACACAAATACATCTTAAAGAAGCAACAGAAGAGGAAAAAAAAACAAGAAAAAAAAAAAAAAAACAGCACACTCTGATCACGCACACGCCGGGAACCGAAAACCGAAGGGGCGTTGGAAGCTCATCGCGGCGGGGACTCGTCGAAAAGCCCAACAGTGGACGGTGGCCGGCGAACAAGCGCAGAAAAGACCGGCAAAGCAGGACCTGAAAACAACCAAAAAAAAAAAAAAAAAAGAGGAGAAAAACAACGAGGAACCACCAAAACAGGAAAAAAACAAGGAAAATGAGCACAAAGTGGGAAGACGGTAGCCGGAAGGGAGCCAGACCCGTGTAGGCCGAAAACCGCCGCGTAAGGGACGTGGGAGCTCGACGCGGTGGGGACGCATGAAAGAAAACCCTAATAGTGGGCAGCAAAGCGACGACACAGGTCGGCGGCGACCATAGACAAAATCCGAATCCATAAAGAGCCAAAACAAGGCCAAGGAGCCCGCTGCAAAAAATGAGGCGGGGGAAGAAAAGCGACAGGGAAGAGGCAAAAACGGAGAAAAACAGAGGGGGAAAGGAGCGACAAGGAAGGGGACGAGAGGAGGCACCGGGGGTAAGACATCAGGTAAATAACTAGCACCAGAGCAAGGAGGACGAGGGGAGGAGGGAGGCAGCAACCCTCCTCCCCTATGTGGCTGAAGGGTTTCGCTTTTCTCTCTGATGGCTAGAGAGAAAAGAGACGGCTAGTTTTGGGTCTCATTTATAATGTAAGAGTTTGAGCTTACACGTAAAATAAATACTACAATTTATTACAAATTAATATAGTAAACGCGTAACACTGCTATATTAATTGTAATCGAATTTAATTGTCTAGTAGTTAGGATTTGGATCCCCACATATTTTATAAAATATGATATTCTCATATTCTAAAATCTGAGCCATCCATTTCATCTAACGGTTTAAACAAAAGTAGAAATTTGTGTTACAGAGGCAAGCGGATTTGACATATTAAAAACTAAAATTAATTACTTCGGTAACACACAAACTTCTACATTTATTTAGACCGTTAGCTAAAATAAAGGGCTCAAATTTTAGATTATGAGGAGATCTCAATCCTAATAGTTAACGTAGTAAGTGTCAGGTATGTACTTATGTGATGTGGCAATATCACATAATCTATCACTTTAATTTGTAATGAATGCTAATACTTTCTTCTTCTTTTTTGGCATGTCTCTATGAAGAGAGGGAAAATGAAGAGTAATTCAAATTATTAACATTCGCTTCATGAAGCGTAATTTCTAACTAATTAAACTACTTCCGTTCAAAACGAATGCCAATACTTTAGCAACACCATCTTATGGGTTACTTGCTCGGAAAACTATAGCATGGAAGTGCCCTCAATATCCGACAATAGAAGTTGCAACTCAAAAAACACATTAAACATAGAATTTCCTTTGAAGTAACAGTTTTGAGTAATTTAGGACAGCTTATGGGTCTCTCTTTTTTTCTTGTATTCAAAGGATTATCTTCAAAATGTATACTTTGAGACATTGGGAATTGGGTTGGTAGAAGAGTGACGTCTAAGAAAAAGGCTTCGGCCATTTCATTTATGTTCTCTTGGTTCCTGCCCAATTCTATGACTCATTGATTCCTTCAAGGAGAATTGCAATGCCCAAGACAAAAATCCAAAACCATATAAAGGCCTCGGCTTAATATAACCAACTCAGTCGGATTAGCAGCACCCTCAACACGACTTTTGAATCTAAAGTAAAATTATTAGGTTAAAATTAGAGGTCAGACCAACTTAATTAAATTAATTGTGTTAAGATTGAAATATTATGTCTTATATTTATTCAATATGATCAAAATTCAACATGTAACATAAAAGTTCATAATTTTTAACACGACTTATAAATCAAACATAAAATTAGTGAATTAAGGTTGAAGGGTTTGACCTGTTTAATTATATGATTTAAGTTTTGACGAACTTATATAATTTTATATCTATATTTCAACACAACCTAAACTCAATACGCAAAAATAAATTGTCCCCCCTATCCTCAATATGAAGGTTATGACCGATAATTTTTGACACGATCCGCGAACACGGTCACAAACCCAATATGAAATTAAAAGGTTAGAGTTAAAGAGTCCAATCTGTTTAATTAAATGAGATATGTTAATATTGATCTATATAGCATTATACCCATGCTTCGATACTATTCAAACTCGACATGAACCCAATACAAAATTAGAGAGTTAGGACAATAGCTTTGACGTATTTAATTAAATGAATTAAGTTAAAATTAACTTATATAATCTTATACATATGCATTGACGCAGACTAAACTCGTCACGAATTACAGCTTAAACTATACATGTCTTCTTAGCTAAGCACACTTGGAAGAACTTATCCAATAGAAAATTGTTGCTCAAGCTAAACTTGTGGGATACGCTGAGTCAATTTTGTATTATTTAATTTTTTTTTGTCTGATTACCCCAAGTCAGCCGGGGCTTCGTCTCATAAAAGCAGATGTAGTTGTACAAATTGAGGGCCCCAACATATATCAATTTTCAATAATCAGTTTCGGTATAAAAAAAAAAGACTTTTTGTTAAAGAATGTTTATTTTTTAAGGAGTGTTAATAATCTTTTAAACAAAATTCAGCTTCCACTGTTCACGGTGTCATAGTTGCCATGTTACCGAACTATACTCAATAGGTCAATAGTTTAGGAATTTTTATCAAAAGTACATTAATATATATATTTGAATATTATTCGAGCACAAAAGCCTAAGTTAATGGAACTCTTGGATCAGGCTGTTCAAAGCTCGATCTATGTTCCTCCGTCAAACCCACCTTGACACGCGCCCTTTCATCGCACGCACGGCGCACCCTTTTCCAACGGCACCTACTGCTTTTGATTCCTGCAATCCCGCAACGGATCGTGATTCACACGCGCCTGCGCGTGGTTTTTTTGCGCACTAGCCAGAATTATCCAGTAATCTTCCTCCGGTGGTGTTTTATGGGCTTTTTTTTTCTTTCTATTTTCTGTTTTTCTGTTTTCCCTGTATTTTGTAGTCCTGGCCTGTTGGGTTGAGGATGTGAATAATTTCTTAGCTTGTGAGTCGAAAAGGATGAGTTTCGGCAGGAGGATGTTGCTACTTATGTATCGAATTGAGTCTGTCTAAAGTAGACCGTTACAACTGAAAATTAGTCATGGGTTAGCGAATTTTGATATCATAAATAGGTCTTGATTGTCAGATTGTTATGTATGTATCTATGACTTATAACCTTGTAGTTTCGGCTATGATTTTCTCGGAGCTTTTGCTCTGTGATGTAAGAGTATAATTGTCATATAATTAAAATGGCGTTACAATAACTTATAATTAAAAAAATCTTAAAAACTTAATTTTTATTATCATTCTATAAACCTAATAAACCTTGATTTAAGAATAACATCACTTACGTTGTCCTTCAAAAAAAAAAGCATCACTTACGTTGTCTGTTTTGTCCTACTTTGTCGTTTAGCCCCCACAAAGCTGTGGTGTCCACGGCACCGGCTTCCTTGCTACATTGTCGGTACGAATATTCGTGTGAAGCAGGAGTGATATATATTTATGAATGGGAAGAACATCTTGTGAAGGCAATGTTTCACAGAAAATGAGGAATTCGAGGCACACCAAATGCATTAATTACCATTTTTCCATAATTAAACTGTCACACTTTTAATGCTTGCTTCCATGGGAGGGTGTTAGAACTTGGATGAATTTTCTTTTAGATTCTAATGGGTTGCCCTACTTTGTGATGCTTCTTTTGTACTTTTGGCCTTTCTGATGCAAGTTGTTTTGCCACTAAATGTTGAGGGGTTAGGTTGGACGA
>NC_081545.1:6342753-6364408 GCF_901000735.1 Corylus avellana | reverse complement strand
CAAAATAAATTGAAAATGATCTATATATAATGGTCCATTATTTTGATGAGGTTGAGTGGACGGAGGAATTGGGGCGCTTGGGGGACCAGAAGCTTCGCATGCTCTTTCCTTTTAAATGACGCCAGCTCGATTTAAGGTCAGCCTCATGTCAACTCCATCATGCACATGGATATCAAACGCTAATATTAATGCCAACGGCCCAACACCCCCAACCCAACCCAAATAAGATTTAAGAAAAAAAAAAAAAAAAATACAAGGAAGAAAAGACAGACTGTAATATTGTTAATGTTATCCACATTTATTCACTGTACATCATTTCAAATTTCACGGCTACATAAATTGGCATTTTGATAGTTGACACGGAGTTTTACTCTTAAAAAAATTCTTTCAATGTAATCAATTAAATTTGTTCATTTATTACTTAAATTATTAAATTCATACTTTTGGGTCTCACTTTTTTTTTTTTTTTTTTTAGAAAAACATAACATTTCATTCAATAATATCGGGAGCATAACACTCTTACATCACAGAGCAAAACTATGAAGCAACTATAGCATAAAACTACAAAATTACCAGGTTTAGTACAAGATTCGAGACCAATCCGTTAACCCATGACTAAAATCAGATTTAGTACTAGATCTGTGACAGACAGACTCAACCAAATGCATGGATAGCAATTATTCCTTGACCCTGAGAACGGAAAGACTCTCATGCCAAAACTCTTCTTCCTCGACCCGAAGACCAGGATAATGATCACATCCACAACCCAAAGGTCTGAGCCAAAACTAATTAACCCGAAAGCGACATAGATCGAGTGAAAGAGGAAAGAGCTTTATTAGAAGCCTAACAAAACAGGGAAATTAAACAATACAGAGAAAAAACACACGTCGAAACACAAATACATCTTAAAGAAGCAACAGAAGAGGAAAAAAAAACAAGAAAAAAAAAAAAAAAACAGCACACTCTGATCACGCACACGCCGGGAACCGAAAACCGAAGGGGCGTTGGAAGCTCATCGCGGCGGGGACTCGTCGAAAAGCCCAACAGTGGACGGTGGCCGGCGAACAAGCGCAGAAAAGACCGGCAAAGCAGGACCTGAAAACAACCAAAAAAAAAAAAAAAAAAGAGGAGAAAAACAACGAGGAACCACCAAAACAGGAAAAAAACAAGGAAAATGAGCACAAAGTGGGAAGACGGTAGCCGGAAGGGAGCCAGACCCGTGTAGGCCGAAAACCGCCGCGTAAGGGACGTGGGAGCTCGACGCGGTGGGGACGCATGAAAGAAAACCCTAATAGTGGGCAGCAAAGCGACGACACAGGTCGGCGGCGACCATAGACAAAATCCGAATCCATAAAGAGCCAAAACAAGGCCAAGGAGCCCGCTGCAAAAAATGAGGCGGGGGAAGAAAAGCGACAGGGAAGAGGCAAAAACGGAGAAAAACAGAGGGGGAAAGGAGCGACAAGGAAGGGGACGAGAGGAGGCACCGGGGGTAAGACATCAGGTAAATAACTAGCACCAGAGCAAGGAGGACGAGGGGAGGAGGGAGGCAGCAACCCTCCTCCCCTATGTGGCTGAAGGGTTTCGCTTTTCTCTCTGATGGCTAGAGAGAAAAGAGACGGCTAGTTTTGGGTCTCATTTATAATGTAAGAGTTTGAGCTTACACGTAAAATAAATACTACAATTTATTACAAATTAATATAGTAAACGCGTAACACTGCTATATTAATTGTAATCGAATTTAATTGTCTAGTAGTTAGGATTTGGATCCCCACATATTTTATAAAATATGATATTCTCATATTCTAAAATCTGAGCCATCCATTTCATCTAACGGTTTAAACAAAAGTAGAAATTTGTGTTACAGAGGCAAGCGGATTTGACATATTAAAAACTAAAATTAATTACTTCGGTAACACACAAACTTCTACATTTATTTAGACCGTTAGCTAAAATAAAGGGCTCAAATTTTAGATTATGAGGAGATCTCAATCCTAATAGTTAACGTAGTAAGTGTCAGGTATGTACTTATGTGATGTGGCAATATCACATAATCTATCACTTTAATTTGTAATGAATGCTAATACTTTCTTCTTCTTTTTTGGCATGTCTCTATGAAGAGAGGGAAAATGAAGAGTAATTCAAATTATTAACATTCGCTTCATGAAGCGTAATTTCTAACTAATTAAACTACTTCCGTTCAAAACGAATGCCAATACTTTAGCAACACCATCTTATGGGTTACTTGCTCGGAAAACTATAGCATGGAAGTGCCCTCAATATCCGACAATAGAAGTTGCAACTCAAAAAACACATTAAACATAGAATTTCCTTTGAAGTAACAGTTTTGAGTAATTTAGGACAGCTTATGGGTCTCTCTTTTTTTCTTGTATTCAAAGGATTATCTTCAAAATGTATACTTTGAGACATTGGGAATTGGGTTGGTAGAAGAGTGACGTCTAAGAAAAAGGCTTCGGCCATTTCATTTATGTTCTCTTGGTTCCTGCCCAATTCTATGACTCATTGATTCCTTCAAGGAGAATTGCAATGCCCAAGACAAAAATCAAAAACCATATAAAGGCCTCGGCTTAATATAACCAACTCAGTCGGATTAGCAGCACCCTCAACACGACTTTTGAATCTAAAGTAAAATTATTAGGTTAAAATTAGAGGTCAGACCAACTTAATTAAATTAATTGTGTTAAGATTGAAATATTATGTCTTATATTTATTCAATATGATCAAAATTCAACATGTAACATAAAAGTTCATAATTTTTAACACGACTTATAAATCAAACATAAAATTAGTGAATTAAGGTTGAAGGGTTTGACCTGTTTAATTATATGATTTAAGTTTTGACGAACTTATATAATTTTATATCTATATTTCAACACAACCTAAACTCAATACGCAAAAATAAATTGTCCCCCCTATCCTCAATATGAAGGTTATGACCGATAATTTTTGACACGATCCGCGAACACGGTCACAAACCCAATATGAAATTAAAAGGTTAGAGTTAAAGAGTCCAATCTGTTTAATTAAATGAGATATGTTAATATTGATCTATATAGCATTATACCCATGCTTCGATACTATTCAAACTCGACATGAACCCAATACAAAATTAGAGAGTTAGGACAATAGCTTTGACGTATTTAATTAAATGAATTAAGTTAAAATTAACTTATATAATCTTATACATATGCATTGACGCAGACTAAACTCGTCACGAATTACAGCTTAAACTATACATGTCTTCTTAGCTAAGCACACTTGGAAGAACTTATCCAATAGAAAATTGTTGCTCAAGCTAAACTTGTGGGATACGCTGAGTCAATTTTGTATTATTTAATTTTTTTTTGTCTGATTACCCCAAGTCAGCCGGGGCTTCGTCTCATAAAAGCAGATGTAGTTGTACAAATTGAGGGCCCCAACATATATCAATTTTCAATAATCAGTTTCGGTATAAAAAAAAAAGACTTTTTGTTAAAGAATGTTTATTTTTTAAGGAGTGTTAATAATCTTTTAAACAAAATTCAGCTTCCACTGTTCACGGTGTCATAGTTGCCATGTTACCGAACTATACTCAATAGGTCAATAGTTTAGGAATTTTTATCAAAAGTACATTAATATATATATTTGAATATTATTCGAGCACAAAAGCCTAAGTTAATGGAACTCTTGGATCAGGCTGTTCAAAGCTCGATCTATGTTCCTCCGTCAAACCCACCTTGACACGCGCCCTTTCATCGCACGCACGGCGCACCCTTTTCCAACGGCACCTACTGCTTTTGATTCCTGCAATCCCGCAACGGATCGTGATTCACACGCGCCTGCGCGTGGTTTTTTTGCGCACTAGCCAGAATTATCCAGTAATCTTCCTCCGGTGGTGTTTTATGGGCTTTTTTTTTCTTTCTATTTTCTGTTTTTCTGTTTTCCCTGTATTTTGTAGTCCTGGCCTGTTGGGTTGAGGATGTGAATAATTTCTTAGCTTGTGAGTCGAAAAGGATGAGTTTCGGCAGGAGGATGTTGCTACTTATGTATCGAATTGAGTCTGTCTAAAGTAGACCGTTACAACTGAAAATTAGTCATGGGTTAGCGAATTTTGATATCATAAATAGGTCTTGATTGTCAGATTGTTATGTATGTATCTATGACTTATAACCTTGTAGTTTCGGTTATGATTTTCTCGGAGCTTTTGCTCTGTGATGTAAGAGTATAATTGTCATATAATTAAAATGGCGTTACAATAACTTATAATTAAAAAAATCTTAAAAACTTAATTTTTATTATCATTCTATAAACCTAATAAACCTTGATTTAAGAATAACATCACTTACGTTGTCCTTCAAAAAAAAGCATCACTTACGTTGTTTGTTTTGTCCTACTTTGTCGTTTAGCCCCCACAAAGCTGTGGTGTCCACGGCACCGGCTTCCTTGCTACATTGTCGGTACGAATATTCGTGTGAAGCAGGAGTGATATATATTTATGAATGGGAAGAACATCTTGTGAAGGCAATGTTTCACAGAAAATGAGGAATTCGAGGCACACCAAATGCATTAATTACCATTTTTCCATAATTAAACTGTCACACTTTTAATGCTTGCTTCCATGGGAGGGTGTTAGAACTTGGATGAATTTTCTTTTAGATTCTAATGGGTTGCCCTACTTTGTGATGCTTCTTTTGTACTTTTGGCCTTTCTGATGCAAGTTGTTTTGCCACTAAATGTTGAGGGGTTAGGTTGGACGACCGAGATTCGTCAGAATTATACGTTTCTCAATCGAGCAAGCAATTAAGAGAGAGTTCATTTGTTTAAACAAGTGCTCGAACAGTTAGATTGCAGCCAATCTCAATCCATTCTTCTTATGTTTCTATTTCTTTGAACTACCCTTTTTGATATTATTATTATTTCTTTTTAAGCTATGCTGGCAAGCCTTAATAATGCACATATAATTAATGAAAATCCTTCCATGCATAGCTGGGTTGTGCTGGTTGATAGGTCAGCAATCTAAGTGAACTCAATCCAAACACTGTGGTTCAAAGCAGATAATATACATTAGTAGTTTGTCATTGATTTTGTTAGTCCTGTCAGTGGGATTGTTGGTGAAAGCAGTACATTGGAAAGGAGTGGTTGGAGATCCCCTCATCATGAAATTTGGTTCTTTCATTGTTTTTAGAACATAGCAACAACTACATTGACCTTATTATTAAACTGGCCAATTTTTACTATCTTCTTCTTTTAGTTGACTGATTGTCCAAACCATATGGCAAATCAACTTGGCATTAACATAAATATTAATAAAAACAACAAAGTCCTGGGGATAATTTTAGATGAAGTAAATTCAATGATGAAGCTGGTGAATGCGCAAAAGGGATCAGTTCTGAACCAGGATCGCATCGGAACCCTGCACTCCTTCTCCCGTTTCATGTCTGAATTTTAGAAAATTAGTATTTAGGCAAAAAAAGAAAAACAAATTGTAGGGGATGTCAGTCAATCCATCAATTCTTGAGTTGTGGGTAGTTTTGAGGCAAATTTGATGTCCATGGACCATGAGACACGCTGAGCCTCTGAGTTATCTCATATGCTATTCTTGCAGTCCATATGACAACTTGCATTATAGTTGCCCCAATATAAGAGTGACATGGAAAACGACATCCCTATTGAAAATTACAGGGAAAAGGACTTATCCTTGGAAATCAATCCCAGACCATTACAGAAATTGATCATGGTGTCATGGAAAAACTCAAAAGTTTTTTCTTTTACTGTAACTGTACAACCAAGATCACAATCTCTGTAAAAGAAAATACTCTTAGTCACCTTTAGTTTTGCAGAAAAGAAAGAAAAAAAATGTTAAGAACACAGGAAACCATTTCTGATGCTATACAACTATGAGAAATTACGTAATAAATACAAGTTTTACATAATAATATTGTATCATGAACAAAGCCTAGGTAAGGATCTGGTATGACCTTGCCTTGAGATTCTATATTTCATAATCTTCGCCATCTGAGTTTGCATTTTCTTACAAACTTTCTCCAACTCCATAACCCTCCACTGCATTCCTTGCAAATGTGCTTTGAGTTTCTCATTATCAGACAATACATCAAGTTTCCCTGCATAGAGCACAACCTGATCACTGGCTTCATCATTCTTTCCCATGCTTCTGACTTCTGTGGAAGTACAGGGCGAATCAGTAATTGGTTTAGGATTGCTGGTGCCATGGAGTAAGCCTTTGAGTTTGTCTTGCTGAGAAATTAGAGCTTGGACTGCAGATTTTGATGGAAATTTGGTGTTCTGAGAAAGGTGTATGCAAACTTCTGCCGAGAGCTTCTCATAGTTCAATGCACAACATATCTCTAACTTCTCATCTTCTGACAATCCTGCATGTACCTATGAAAAAATATAGATTTAGTCCAAACACATCAAACATAAGAAAAGGCTTGAATATGAAAAGTCAATCTTCATAAATCTAAATAACTTTTTTTGAGTTCAAGTGCTACCTCTAGAAACATGTCAACAGCACGGTAGAGTCCATCATAAGAGTCCCTAGCAGAATCCGGCAAGGCCATTGCTAATGCCAAGAACTTTGAAGGCTTTAAACGAGGATCTGGGGCTACTTCTGCTATATAGGAATCCATCAAGCTAGCAACTTTCCTCAATTTAATAGCAGAAGCTTGACAAATTCCTCCGCGAAAAAACGCTTTCAAAAACCTCAGAACAAGATTCACATCATATAGGTAATTCATCCCCTGTGGAGAAGGAACAAGCAGATTATCCAATGCTGCTTGATCCAACTGTGAACCAATCATGCTCTCCAACTTGTTCCTGCTACTTTTGTTTATGTTCAAAGTCATGGAAACCCGAAGAATCCCAAATAAACTCTTGCAGGAAACAGAGCTCCCATCAAGAGTATAAAGCATATCAATGACAGCTTCTATAACTTTTCGCTTCTCATCAGATGTGGCAGCATAAAACTTTGACTTCTGGTAATAAAAGAGGAACCTGCTGATCATAAGATGGTCAATTTTTCGCACGACCATGGATTTGACCACCATTTCGACCAAAACAGGATTCAAGATCAGAAGATCTTCAAACCACCATGTTCCTCGAGATAAACTGGTCTTTAAACTCTCAGTGCTCTTAGTGTCACAAGAAAACCGAAATACAGAGCTGTCTGGGGAAGAAGTAGATGGACATGGACTTGCATCACTAGCTAAGGCCAGCCTCCCAGCAAGGGAATCTAAGCATTTCTGAAGAACACCTGAAGAATTCACATGGGGAAGTAAATGTTGGCATTGCTTCAAAGCGACCAAAAGCTCAGACCATGTCCAGTAGCTGATCTCTTCAAGTGATTTCTCTGTTTGTTCTATTAAATTATTGGTTGCAGAAACAGAGTTGTTCATTTCCATGAACTGTGCAGCACAATGTAGGAGGGATATATTGGAAGGACTTATATGAGTCTTTCCATTGTTATAACAGAATCTAGACATGAGCTCAAAACTCTCAGCACCTCCTGGAAAGTCGTGGAAAATCACCTTAAGATTTCTTGTGGAACCCTTCGATTTACCAAATAATTTGCTCAATCTTCCAGAATATGAAGCAATAATTTTCTGCAAATGCCCATCAAGGATAAGAGTTAGATAATACAATCCTTGATAAAAGAACTATCCAACACCAATTCCATTAAAGAATTAATGTAAAAAAAAAAAAAATCCAGAATAATTACCAACAAGAAAAACTAAAAGAAATTTAAACAAAGGAGAGGAGGTTCAAGATGACTAACAAGCAATTGTGGAAATAAAATAAAGACAACCACCAATCATTTAACAATGGAACCTTTCACTATATATTAAATAAACCCACCAAAAGAATGGACTCATTGAAGTGCAGAACAAAAAGTGAGATTAAAAGGAGAATTCTGCACCGAAAACAGCAAAAGAGCTAGGAGAGGTCGTTATAGATAATCAATTTTATATGGACAATGGGGAAAAGATGTCTGCTAATTAATCACCCCAGCAAAAGAAGGGTTAAAGAGAGTAATAAATGCCATGAAAGTAACACTTATTAGTCGTTCTAAAAAGGAGTGAATAGAACAAACAAATTAAAAGATACCGTATGAAAATTTCAGCTCTATAACCATTAGCATTCAATGAGCAAATAAGAAGTACAGAATACCTTGTCGTTAACTTGATGGCAAGCAGGCAGAATAGAAGGAGAAAAACTATGAACCTTACCCCACATCACTACAATATAGGTGTGTAAATTAAATGTTGGGGGGGAGAGGTACATTTACACTCATAAAAGCCATGATGAAGACAATATGAAGAATGAGACACACACACACAAAAAAAAAAAAAACATGAGAATATATGACTCACGGAAATGTAACCTGATTAACATAAAATGAAATTTATAGAGAAAAAAAAAATCTGCATTTGACACACACCACAACATAGAAAGGTCAGCAAATATGTGATAACATCGAGAATACATAGCAGAAGAAGTAAGTGTGGAGAATGAAAGAATTCAGATGACACAGAATAGAAGAAAACTTGCGAGAAAGCATGGAATTTTAGAGAAAAATTAGAAGAAAAAGGTGGAAATTAAAACTAAGACATGGAAAGGCAGAGCACAGTAGTACCTTGTCCACCATGAAAGTCTCTTCCCCATTGACATCCACTTCAAGATCACAGCAAACTTCCATTATAAATCCAAATAATAAACAAAACCCAAAAAACCCACCTCAAAATCAAGTCTTTTTTTTTTTTTTTTTCTATTTTTGGGGGGGAAATATCAGAAAGTAAGAAAGAAAGGAAAAGACTTTAACAACCCAACAGAGACAGAGACAGAGACGTCAGGAGGAGCAAACAATGACATATTCTAAGAAGAGGAAGAAGACAAACACAAAAGAGAGACAAGGATCAAATTGGTGCAAAAGCAATGCGGTTCTCAACTTGGTTACAGAGACAATACTCAAAAAGAGAGCAAGAAGCAACAAAATACATAAAGACAGAGAAGAGAGATAATATAGGACTAATGAATCAAAAAGAAAACAGTTGTTGTGTGCGTGACCAGTAACCACAAAGCTCTATCTGACAATATATGCTCATCTCAGAATATAAGTATTAGTTTATGTTTAATTGTGATTTTCTTCTCAGCTTAGAACTCAAGCTTTCTCGCTGGCTTCCCTCCTTTTATTCCATTTTCATCGCTGCAAGTCTCTGTACCTGTGCAGTGTGCACCCACTATCCCATTATTTTACTCTCTCTCTCTCTCTCCCTGTGAATTATGCCTAAAGACTAAAATGCCCATATCTTTCCTTTGATGGTTTTGGGCCCACTATTTTTTTTTTAATTATTATTATTAAAAAAAGACAGAGGGGTGATCAGCGTGACTACTTTACCTAAACGTAATCATAGTATCAATGTGACTACTCTACTTAGACGTAACTATAATAACATTTGTTTGTTGGAAACCAACAACAAAAGGTGCTTAATTAGCCAGTAGAAACCGTTCTACTCTCTCAAATTCAATTGAACCATAATTAACTCACTCATTAAAATATCAATTGGACGCAAGATAATTTACAGTAATTAAACATGAAAATTCTTATTATAAAAGTCAAATTTATACCATAGTGTTTTTAATTAATCACATGAATTTGAGATTGTATTTGAGAAATAGAGTTTTTAAGTCAAAAAACGCTTTTAAGCTTTTGCCAAAAGTACGTATTGACTATTTTTAGGCTTTTTAGATACTTAAAAATGCTTTCAATTTTTTTTATCAAATGAATATTTTTTCTTCAAATAAATTTTTATAATATTAAATATATTTTTACACATCTCAAACGCATGTCAAAACAAATGTTTAATTGGCTTTAAGGGTTTTGGACCCCCTATTTCAGTAGGCGATGGTCCTACCAAGAGAGCCGTCTCTATGCTCAACGAACCAATGATTCAATGGGTCATATGCCGGAAAAGTTGGCTGTTGGTTTGGTATGAAGTAAATAATGGATAGTTATTTGTTATTGTAAAGTCACTTCGAAGCGTCGATATGTCCGAGTGGTTAAGGAGACAGACTCGAAATCTGTTGGGCTATGCCTGCGCAGGTTCGAATCCTGCTGTCGACGGTACGAATTTTAATCTTTTGTACTTAAAAGAAACAAAATAAAATCATAGGCTTTTATAAAAAAACAAACTACAACAATTATCGTGGTCCTGTTAATAAATTTAGGCATTATTTTTTAAAAGCAAATACAAATATCATGTGTTTGTATTGTTTATTACCGGAATGGGCCTCGCAAATACTTAATTTTCATTAGGCAACTACTGTAACTCAAAGGAATTGCGCACTACTAGAGTAGGCATCAGGAAAACTCGCTATAATTATCCAAACAGAGCTTAAGAACTAACCCCTCTCACCAAGAACAAGGCCCAAAGTCCACAAAGAAAAGAGTTATTGACGCTCCAAGGCCTAAAGCCTAGTGCACGTGAAGGCATGCACTCAATCAACACAAAAGAATACATGTGATCCACACTCCAATGAATAGAAAGTCCCAACTCGATTCATCCGCATAACAAACCAAATCTGGGTCTAACAATTTGACACGGTCAAAGAGTCTCCATATCACAATTCAAAATGTGGTTACGAATTTACGAGGAAGATCCCCAAAATTAAGGAAGTCAAGTAAGAGTACCACAATAACTTACACACTCAACTACATCTATAAAAGGAGCATTCAAAGACACCTTACTACTCTTATCTTGATATTATTTTTAACACCCTCTACTTCGTGGCTTTCCACCACTAACATCTCTTTCATTTTAGAAGAGCTTTGGATTCGGATTACTGCCATGAGTAACAAGTGTCTCGACAATTACTATTTTTGTTTTAAGAATTAAAAATAAAATATTTAATGTAAAAGTTGAAAAATATGATAGTAGCACTTTATTTATAAATAATATAATTATATATTGTACCACTTTATTTATATACGCTGTGAAAGTTCTTAAAAAGCAAACCTTAAAGCGGAAACCTGCAGGCACCTCAGACCTCACAACTGTTTCCTTCATGCACGTTGTGGATAAGCACGAAGAATATTAAAAAAAACGGGAGTCACGTGATTCACATAATATTGAAAGACTCTTTTACCCCTGTGCAGAGTTCAAATCTACGATTTCACCCTTCTTGAAAGTAGGATTTGAACCATTTCTCTCTCAAGTGTCGTACGGACAAAATAACGTTTCAAGCATCCCTGAAAAGTAGGGGTACTTTTGATATTTTGGTTGAAAGGTCTGGGGATTTATCTCTGTGCTCTTCTTTCCCAAGCCATGATGATGCGTCGATGACGTGATCGTGATCGTGATAATCATTGCCCGTTCATCTACCTGATTCCCAAAGCTAACAGGGTAAACCGACGTCGTTGCCTCTTTCCTCGTGATTGTCTAATTATTCTTGTTGCTCCAAGATACGTGGAAATAAAGAGCAAATAACTTTTCCATCTCTTATATATATATATATATATATATATATATATATATATATATATAATTTCTTTTCCATCTAAAATTCCATTTGTTAAAAGCATGATTTGATATTTCTTGTCCAATGTGAAACATCACAAATTACAACCCAAAAAATAAAAAGGGTTGAAAAATTCAAGTTCACTATTTTTGTATCTCCTAAAAATACTATGTGCTACTTGGACCTAACAAATATGGCTAAATTACAAAAGTTAGATAGAAATTTCAAGTTACAAAGCTAAGGTTTTAACAATGAGTGCAAATGAATGTTATCGCATGGCCGGACTGGTCGATGGGTCATATGTAGGACAAGAAAACAAACACCATAGTGGTACTAGCAAGGAGCATCTGATGATTAAGTGAGTACAATATTCACAAAAAAAAAAAAAAAAGAATAGAGAGACTTGTGATCGTAAAAGATTCTAGACTTTATAATCTTTCTAATACGTAGCCATTTGGTTGTCGGGCTCAAGGCTTTGAGCTTTAGGCTTATTTATAGTATCACCAAGGAGCATTGCATATAAGTTATAATCCTATTCTTTGTTGACGTAATGAAAAATTAGTCGCTCTCTCTTGTGAATGCAAATACATTGTCAAATTATGTAAAATTTTTGTGTTAATTTTTTTTTTTCTCTTTTTCCCTATATTTTTACTAAATCGTTTAGTCTTAGACAATTCCAAATTTCTAATAGCTTGATTAAAAAAAAATAAAAAAAATTAACTGATAATATTAAAAAATTAAAAATTAAAAATTAAAAAAAGGTGCAAGCCAAAAACTTTAAAATATTGTGCATATCAAATCATGGGTCCAAATATTTGTCCTGACATCATGGCATATATTTTTTTTTATAGTTTTGCTTTTCTCAAATCTACCTAGGCTCTCGATCTTCCCAAATGAAGTTCTGTTTAGATTCTTTTATTAATTACTATATAAATTTATTTTGTGGTAGCATAATGCTACCTTTAGAGAAGATAAAAACAAATTACAAGGATTTTGATGGCGTAACGACAACCAAAAGAATTGTATCAATTGGCCTTTCTTTGGTGTGAGTTGACGCCATAGAGTTTCAAATTTAAAAAATTCAATTTTTAAAATCAAAACAACTCCGAAATTATCAGGAGCCTTAGGAGATTAAAGGGAAATTTTATCATATTTGATCCATATTATTCGAAAAATTAAATATATTAATCATTAGATTGTGGGATCCATCATTGACTTATGTGGGATCCACATAAGTCTACAAATCTAATGGTTGATTTGTAAAATGAAATGAACAAAATATAAGGAAAATATTAACCCACAGCATTTCTTGAGATTAAAAGCCAAGACTGGTATTTTGGATAAACTAGCTCTAATTACTTTCACCGAACAACAAAATTAAAATAAATAACTAAAATGAATACAAAAAACATTTTTATATTCTCAAATGACACTACAAAAAAAAAAAAAAAAAAAAAAGGTTTGGGTTCACACCTGACCAAAAATGTTAAATCATTAATCAAATTATTAAAGTCCATCGTTTATTTTCCTCTTAATCATTATATCTTGTTTCTTATTCCTCCCGACTTGTGATTCAAATTTTCAGCAATTTGCCGCATTCTCGAATTACAAGCAATGTAGGCACTAAATATGTAGAGCTCACCTGCCAGAACAATAGGGCGAGTTAAATAAGACCTATGTTTGACAAGTAGACTTTATAGAAACTCTCTTCATTTCCTGAATTATTAGTAATCCCAACAACAAAATCATTGAAGGTCTCTATCTCCCTATTTGAGTTCATGTAGTTCACCCATCTGGGCTTTTTTAAGCTGGCCCATTCGGTTTGACTGGCCCATGATCACCTAGAAGCTCACACTCTCGATTTGGATCCCTTCCCCTGAATTTGCAGAAGTAAAAGAAAGACGGCTGATTAGACATGAGACTCAAGTTGATATTGACAGAAGCCCACATATAATTCTGTTTGTTTAGTAATTAGTAGGATTACAAGTTTACAACTCTTTTGTTTTTTTTTAAGTAAGAACCAAAAGCATAGTAGGATTTGATTTCTTACTAATTAGAGCTAAACTCTTTAATCAGTACAGGATTTTGTTGAATTCACAAGGGAGAAAAAATAGAAGAAAATATGCATAGAGACTTGTTTCTTTTGTTGAAGTTTACATGTGGAAAATCAATTTAAATGCTTTCCATATTCGTCCCAAAACCTTATGTTGACTAGAAACTCAAAAAAGTTTTGAAAATAAAGAATTACAGCTCCTGTGATGCTGTAATTCTCTGATCTTTTAGCCCACTTATTCTTATTTATTCAAAAAAAAAAAAAAAAAAAAGTAACTAATGGGATAAGAGAGTCACAACGAATATAATTAATTAGTCATGCCAATTGACAACAACCGACCTTAGCTCAGTTGGTAGAGCGGAGGACTGTAGTTGGAAATATTCCTTGCTGGAATCCTTAGGTCGCTGGTTCGAATCCGGCAGGTCGGATTTTTGTTTTTTTTTTTTTTGTCTTTTGCTTTTCCATGTTGGGCCTTTTTTTTAATGGGATAGCCACATATTCATGTTTTGTTTTATACGCAACTCTCACGACTTTGAAAATGGCCTGAGAGAGAGACGGCCGGGTTTGTTTGGTAAAATTTTAAGAAGTATTTTGGGTAAATAAAGATAAGTAATTAGAGAAAAAACTTAATAAATTTCACCCTCCAACCCTTTTCCTATTTATAGATAGGCATGGACCTCTTCATCAAGAGTTGCACAATTTTCCTTTGTACTTTCATTGACATAATGAAGCTTGCAGATGACCACAGTGCTTGTGATGATATATATGATCATCTCTTAACACATCATCATCAATCTCATCGTATATTATTCATTTTTTCGTGAACCAAATGGAAATGTATTTAGAGTTTAAACAAATTAATTACAGTCTGACTTACTGATAATAAAAGAGGAACAAGCCCTTAAATTCAAGTGGATTTTGCTAACTGCTATGCAATCTGTTAAAGAGTGCTGTAAAAACATAGACTCCTAAGTATAATGAACTTTGCAAATCAAATAACCAACACCTCAAACCTTTATTAAAAGAACTAAACTTGAATTTCCATTAAAAGCAAATTAAAAACAAACTCCGAAGAACCTAGATTGATTGGACAAGTTAACAAAAAAACCAAAAAAGTAACCTAATTTCATGTAAAGGGAAAGATTTAAAACTATGAGATTTCAACCAAAAAAAAAACCTACACATATATGTTCTCATGCATAATGTCCTACACATGTTCTCCTGCATGTGAGTATTAAATATTTTATTGAAAAAGCACGAGAGAATCACATATTCATATATTATAAAGGCAAATGTCAATTTAATATACTGAGTTAGAAGAAAACTTGATCACTTCTCAACTGTGTTTTTATTTCATTTTTACATATGCCCCCCGCTTCTTTTGTTCAGTTGCAGAGATCTCGGCCTTTATTACAACACATATGGCTTTCCTTTATAGACCCCCTTTAGGTTTTGGTCCATCAAAAGTTCCGGATCTAATTATGGACTTCAAAAGTATCCGATCGATCTTGGTAGTTTCCTTTTCCACCCAGATGGTATTTCCTCTACGACTGCACAAATATCTCTTGGTTTCACAAGAGCTAAGTTAAAATGAGTTTTTTTTTTTTTTTTTTTTTGTTGATACCACAATGCCCACCATGAGTAGCTACAACCAGCTTCGTTAGTAGCATTTTATTTTATTTTTTGTCTTTATATTTGGGATTATGTAACTTTTTGTTTTTGTAATTATGTTGTTTTGTTTGAACTTGTTTTGAAAGTACCCAGTACTGTATCTAAAATGTTCATACATCTACGTTAAATTGAACATCAATACATGAATATTATGAATAATATTCCACATCTAGGTAGATTGATATGAAAGGGCAAGTGAGTTACTTTCATCTTGCTTGAAAAAAAAAAAAGTGCACGCTTTCAGGCCACAAAATAAGGAGAAAAAAAAAAAAACACTAAGAAGCTGCAGACTGCAGTCTGCAGACATGGGAAAATAAAGTGATAGAAATTTTGTCTCCTACAAATTAAGACAATTATGTACAGTTATCTCTTCGCCTTTCATGTGACCATAGCTCAGCCTACAGCTCCAGTACAAAGTGAGCAATGAAAGGTTACTCTCAAAATGCTGCCGATTTTCTTTTTGTCTGATGCCCATTTGCAGCCTTTTGCCAAAGAGAAAAAAAGCAACACGTTTTGTCACTGCCTCATTATCTGGACCACCCAATTAAGCAGAAAAAAAAAAAAAACAAAAAAAAACAAAATCCCAAACCCCATTTCATGCTATGTAACATTTTGAGAGATGCTACACAAATCTCCCAAATTTAGTCAACACCCTTTTAATCATCCAAACCATTTGGGAACCAAGCTGTGGCAAACACAGAGTTGTGGCCTTTCCATGTGAGCACCAATAAATCTTCTTCCCTCTTCATCCCCCACCCACTAGCGTGTTCATCAAGCAACCCCTTCACTTCCTTGACAGTCTCCTCACAGAAAGGAATGCTTAAAAAGCCAGCGTTCTTACATCTTTGAGACAACTTAATTCCTGACTCCAACCTCTCTATCCTCTGAACCCCTTCAAAACCAATGATGTTTTCAATCTTATGACCAATATCAGATTCATATTCCATCCTTTGCCTGCTATCTTTTGGCAAAAAAGTCTCCAAGGAATCAAAGGGTATCCATAGGTAATTAAAGCAAGTGGTAATTCTTGATGAGAGGCTCGATGCGCTCAGATCAGAATCTTCATCAACCACCACTATGATTTGAGGGTTAAGGCTTTTGATTGTGTTGAGGAAATTGTCTCTCCCCTTTTGTTCATCAGACAAAAATCGTAGCCAGTGCTGGCAATTTATCACCAAAGCTTCGTCATCCCTAAGATTTAGGAGGGAAGGATTGATCAAGTGTTGTTGTTGCTGATCTTTAGGTGATGAGCTGTCAAAGACATGGAATTCAAAAGGAACATCCTTAAACTTTGCGAAATTCCCTAAACGGAGACCGACTTCTTCGGTTGATACATTGAGCAAAGGAGGGACAGGTGGCCTAGAAGAAGGCACTGAGATGCGAAGAGAAGGGGGTTTTGGTCTTTTTGCCAATTCGTCTATGAGTGTAGGCCATTGCATACAATGTGTGATGCTAAAATCTACGATGTGAACTCTTGGGAACCCTTCGATTGCCTTCAAAATGGCGCTATTGGAGGCACAAAATCCAAACCGGTGCCAAGGGATTAGATCAACGTACCCGGCTAGCTCCGTCACCGACATCAACCGTCTTTGAATAGTGCTGCTTCCGCTGAAATTAATCGATGTGGGATAAACCATAGAGGCTCTTGAGATGAGGGCTCTGAGGAACCAAGAGGTGAGCCGTTGATTAGGGTCGCCGACGGAAGAGGCGACATTGTTTAGCACCCACATGACCTGTTGGGCCAAAGTGACGTCGTTGCTCTCCAGGGCGCTGGCGCAGTGAAGTAGGAGCTTTTCCAAACACGTGCCGTCGAGGCTCCCGAGGCACCCGTTAAGCGCGCCGGAAAGAGGGGTCTGGTGGGTTTCGAAGAGAGTAGGGTTTTGTAGAGAAATAGACGTGTTTCCTCTCATTTCAGCTTTCATGGCTTTAATTTAATTGAAAAAGGAAAAAACAAAAGATAGTTACAAGGGTTTTGTTGGTTGGACGTGCATGGTGGTCTGGGAATTAAAGGTCAGGGAAGAGAGAGCTCGGAGAGGGGGATGGTGGGGAGGAGGAGGAATTATGTGACACGCGTCCCTTGCATATTCGTGGATGGGATTGAAGAGAAGTAGGGTTTTATCCATATTATTGATGTGAATTTGAAGGGGTAGTCAAGAAATATTATGAGGTGTTGGGAGCAGATGGAAATTGATATGCATGGCTTCTGTGTGTTTCAGAGAGACAGAGAGAGAGAGGGAGGGAGAGAGAGAGAGAGAGAGAGAGAAATTCTAGTTTATCTGGTAGCTACAATTGAATCATATATATAGGAGAGAAAGGTTCCTGTTGAATGATTAGCAAGTTGTATGAAGCCAAAAATCTAGTTAAATGAACCTTGAGTTCGTACTTACCCGGAGTTTGCAAACAATTTTGTTATTCAAAGTAATATTTCATTTTTTTTTTTTTTTTTTTTTGACATATCCGCCCAAGGGAGGAAAATAAGAGGATGATTCGATCCAGTGACTTCTACTTTATAATGCATGATTTTTTTTCAATTGAGATATTTTTCTTTTATTTGGGAGCTAGGCTGGGGTTATCAATTAATCTTTGGTTCAATCATATATATATATATAGCAATGAAAATTGTAATATAATCACCACTTATTAACATTTATTATGATATTATGTTAAATTACTACTTATTCTAAAGTTTAAGTGGCATTTATATTTTAAAACATACATACGGAAATATTCAAAGGTTTATACTCAACTTTAAGGTTAATTAGTTTTACAAGGCAGAAAGGTTTTCTAAATTCTATCCTAGTAAATTCTGAAAATAATGATGTATGATAGTGAAAAATGGTTTGCTTAAAAAAGAAAATTCCTCTATGATTCCTCTATAATCATAGAGGAATTATAGATCTGATCTGAATTAAAAAATAATAATAATAATAATAATAATAATAATAAAATAATAATAATAATATTAAGCCATGTTTATAAGTCACAAATTGACAAAAATCCAGAGTTTGAGCAGCAGAGATGCTTGTTATAGAGATATACCTCACGCTTGTTACTAAAATTAATTAATATTACTCAAACTATCATTATTAAGAATCCCTCACTGTTTAATTTGGCATGGGGTAGGGGTTTTCTAAGCAAATTTGGCAGCTTGCTAATTACGTCTCAGCCTCTTTCTCTCTAAACTAGCCTCTTTCTCTCTAAACTACTGATTATGGCAGAGGGTATTGATGAGTACGTTAAGAGAGCTGTCTTAGCCGGCCACTCCTTTGTCGAATTTGAGCTCATGAAATGCGATTAACAAAACCCATTATTATTAATTTAATAAATCTGGTTTTTTCATGGGGTTTTAGAGATTGATGGCTACCCATCATTCCCATCCTTCCACATACGTGATATTATAATATGAGAGATCGACTTGGTTGGTTGTGCCATGTGATAATGCCACACGATAAGACAAAATAGACCTCTTCCCCACAAGGACTAATTAGGTTTATTTTCACTAGAATGTCACCCTCATGTATTGAATGAAGACCACAGAATATTTGCATATTTCAAATATTGTCTCCTTTCATCAATATCTTTCCACTCAAAACTTTGTTTGGTGAGCATGAAATGGGAATCATCAGAAGTTGCACCAAGTTGGGAGAATAAAGTGGGGTTTTATAGAATTTCAAAGCTTTGTTCTTTTCCATCTAGTCTCATATTATAGAGAGAGAGAGAGAGAGAGAGAGAGAGATTTTATATTAGGTAATTAGGGTTCTTTGGCTTACTAGCCATGCATTGCATGTGGTCCATATAAAAAGGGTGAAAAATCTATATACGACTACAAACGACACTTAGAAGGAGGTTGAGTAGGTGTATGCAAATAATACGCAGAATTAAAAAATCATTCACCAAAATATGTAAAACAGTAAATCAAAGAGACATAGATATTTTAGTAATGAAGAGAAAACCATTTAGAGAACTCTCTAAAATGTAAAATCTCTCCAAGGTAGTCAAACCTAGGAAATCAACTAAATCAGCAAAAGAATAAGAATTACAAGAATTTTATACTTACAAAACTTTTGAAGTTGACATTTTCTTATATAAGACAAGTGATCCACTTGACTTCTACCACAGTAGCTTTTGAAATTTCAAGCTTTTTCATGGAACTCCGGTAGGCTTCGGTTGTTTATTATCTGTGAGGAAGATACAACCTTAAACGCTCTCTTAGCACATGAAATTCTTATGTGGAATTCCTTACAATTTCATGTATAACAGCTCTCTATATATAGACTACTAAGAAAACCTAGTACTAATTGAAATGGGAAGAAAAACTAGTTCTAGTTGGAATAGGATTCATCCAAATTTTCTTCCTTATCTTGCGAGATGATTTTGGCATAGCTAACTTTCGAATTTTGTTTCACAAAGATTTGTAGAATTTTGTGTTAGCTTTCCAATGCTGCTAGTTTCACCTCAATCCGATTCTTGAGCCGAAAGTTATGGTCAAAATACTGATACATGTGCAGGATACGAAATTTAATCAAATCCTATTTTAACTCTAATTAAAGAATTTTGATTTGATTAAACTTAACCATATCATATAGGTCTTCTATTATGATTGGTTAAGCTTAACTACATCTTCTATGTCTTTTCTTAACACAACACTTCGTATGTATGCACTGCTGACGGAATTGCAGATGAATGCATTTTGTCATTGAATTTGATAATTCAAAACCCAGCAAATTAAGGGCTATATATATATATATATTAGGGGCTCTTGCTTCTAAGAGCAGATTAATTACATGTTATAATTAAGTTGTTAATTAAGAAAAGTGACGTTTTGTCGACTTGTTGGAAAAGAAATTCATGGAAAATGGTTGAAAAAGAATACAAGAATAATAAGAAAAAGAAAAAAGAAAAAAAAAAAATGGGGCATGCATGGGCATCGTCCGGAATTGAAACATCATTGTTTTTGGTAACATTTCTTATGAAAACTCTGGGGTTTGCACTTTGCTGCGTATAAAGACATGTCTGATATGATGAGTCACTTTAGCATGACAATCCAACGACGAAGAGATCTTGTGATTTGGATTATACATTCCCTTCACAGTTTAAATGAAGATTTTTCTATATTGGTGCAAGATGGAGCCTTGTCTCACCATCATCGTACAATCATGATACAGAGAATTTGTGTCATTAATAATGGAGTACTATAAGTAACTTATGTCGCTTGATTATATATGTCTAAGGTTGGAGACAAGGCAAAATGCATGGTATAAAACAAAACAAGCTCCAAAATTGTTGGTTCTCGCGCTCAGATTTGAAACCCAACTGGCTAATCTAGTAAATCTAGTATATATGCCTGGCATTAATTGTTGTTAATTATATAGTTTTAGTAAGCAATCTGTATTTTTTATTTTATTTTTTTATGAATATATTAAAAGTTTTTGTAAGCAATCCTCCTAGCTAGCTTGCTGTGGCAACTAAAGATTATTTTTAACTTTAATTATCTTTTATGAATAAGAAGTTATTAGATTGAGTCATTTATTTGGCTCATTTCTATTTTATTTATTTTTTTAGTTTTTATTTGGCATACAAGAAATTTTTTGGGGTCTCGCATACACCACCCATTTATTTAGTTAATAAAACTTAATCTTGCCCATTTAAAAAAAAAAATTAAAAAAAATAAAAAAAAAACCTTATTACTTATATCTTGTAAAAATATTTTTGGAATACTGATTATGTTGATGTGGTTAGAGTTTATACTTTATATATATATATATATATATAATACAAATAATATTTCAAAACTTAAAACTAGAAATAGTTATAGGAAGAGTATCAAATCCAAAAGATTCCATCATATCTAAATAGATCTAGACTTCTAGTAATTCAAAAGATTCCATGACGTGGTAGTGCCTATTAGCTATGAGTAATTTTATAAGTCACTGTTGTGTCCCTCTTGTGTCACTCTAAGAATGAGATGACTTTTAAAATCACAATTTGATTAAAATTTTAATAATAATTAATCTTAAGGTCTATGGTGATTTTAGAAGTCACATCATTTTTGAGTGATACAAGAGAGACACAAGAGTGACTTGTAGCATTACTCGCCGGTTATTGTTAAGAAAAATGGAAGAAGAAAAAAAAAAAGGCTAATGAGCTAATTTGTCGTCACATTATTAATCTAGTAGGATGATGGTACTCATTTAGATGGATTTGGCATAGGTACTGTAAATTTAAAAGAACAACATATGTGTTATAGTTTTTTCAAAAAGTTTTTTAATTTTATGTTTTCTATGAAGGAGAGAGAGAATTAAATTAAATTTGGACTATAAAAAAACTATAGCACATATACTGAAACTTTTTACAACCTAAGTCAAGTCCCATTTAAATAAGATACTCGGGGCATGAAGAATC
>NC_081545.1:6334737-6342658 GCF_901000735.1 Corylus avellana | reverse complement strand
CCCCCCAAAT
Organism: Corylus avellana; assembly: GCF_901000735.1. Taxonomy (NCBI): domain Eukaryota; kingdom Viridiplantae; phylum Streptophyta; class Magnoliopsida; order Fagales; family Betulaceae; genus Corylus; species Corylus avellana. The sequence continues at coordinate 6,342,648 of NC_081545.1, read as the reverse complement.
TATCAAAACATTTGTCAATGTCCCCCCCTAAAGCTAGCAAAAAGATAAAAATGCCCCTATGTATTTCTCAATAAGACGAAAATACTCATATAAATTCAATAAATAAATAAAATAAATAAATTTTTAATTTTTTTAAACGAAAATTTAAATTTAAAAAGAAATATTTTTTTTAAAAAAAAATAATTATTATTTTTTAAACGAAAATTTTAATTTTTTTTTTTTAAAAAACGATTTTTTTTTTAAAACAATTTTTTCTTTAAACAAAAATTTTTATTTTCTTAAACGAAAATTGTTAATTTTTTTAAAACAGAAATTTTTATTTTAAAAAGTTATAAAAATATATATATTTTTCATAACAAAAAAAAAAAATCTTAATTTTTTTCTTATAAAATGGATTTTTTTTTTAATTTTAAATTTGCCACCCTTTGGATTTTATTTATTTATTTTTGTTTTAGGTTTTTTCTAGAAGTTTTAGTATTTTTTGTTTTTATTTTACTAAGAATAGTTTCGTCATTTGGAGGAACAATGACAATTTTTGGTAGTTTGGGGGAAAAATTGTCACAATTAAAAGTTTATGAGGGACATTGTCAATTAGATGGTAGTTTGAGGGGAGTATATATATATATTTGTTTGACATGTCTACATAAGATGGAGAGGAGACTCGAATTAATGACTTTCGCTTCATGAGGCATAATCTCCAGTCGATTGAGCTGCCCATTGGGAACCCTAAGGAACAAGCAAAATTGCAACATATAAGCATAATATATGACTAAATAATTAAATTGTACTGCAACAGAAATTAAAATTAAGCATAGACCCCTTAAAGTTGGTTTGATTTCCTTTTTCCCAAAGTTTCCAATATTGGCCAAATTGTGTCACCATCCAAAACCGCCCTCGACCTAAACTGATTGGTACATGACAACCAGAAGGTATTTGCCTTGACCATATATGAAGATGAAATCAAAAACAGGAAAGTCTTATTGCTGGAAACCTAATGCTCGAACTTAGGGAAAGATTTGTAGAGAAAGGGAAGAAGAAAAGAAAAAAAAAAAAAAAAAACTCTAATCGGCAAATAGACTGTGGGGATTTAGAGCTTGCTTAGGATTGCGTTTGAGAAATAGAGTTTTTAAGTCAAAAAAACATCTTTTGACAAAAGCTTAAACATGAAGCTTTTTCCAAAAGTGTGTTTGGACCATTTTTTAGGCTTTTTTTACCCTTAAAAGAGCTTTTAATTTTTTTACCAAATGAGTAATTTTTTCTTCAAACAAACTTTTTGAGTATTAAAAACATTTTTAGGCTCCTCAAACTCAATTACAAACAAGCCCTTAAAGATTTAAAATAGTTAATTACAAATCTGATCATAATGAATATGTTAAATCACTACTTATTCCAAAAGCTCAAGCCAATAGGAATTGATCGTGAACACGTAAAATTTTTAATTGAATTGGAAAGTGAATGGCAGAAAGTAATAAGGTTCAAACTCATAACATTTACTCTAATATCATGTTAAATTATCACTTATCCCAAAAGCTAATTAGGAGTTAATTAATTTAATCGTTTAATTTATATTATGACAAAATGAACATAGAGATAAATTTCTTTATTATAGTAATTAATCAGTTTGATTATTTAATTATTAATGTATAGTTATAACAAATCACAAGTTCAACCAATCAAAAGAAAAATGAAAATATCATGCTTTATGCTTTATTCCAAACAGATCGATCAAAAGCATGAAAAGAACAAGACCCAAAACCCTTGAACTCTTTTTTTTTTTTTTTTTTTTTTTCTTTGGGGGCTAAGTAAAGCACATATTAGTGTATCTATTTGCCTTATAAGAGATATATAATTCAGTCAGATTGTGACAGCAACCGTATATGCCACATGAATCACTGAACTAATTAATTAATTAAGAATTTGTTTACTTCATTAAGACATTAAAAAAAAATTGGCCAAGCATAGTGATTTTCACCCAAATTAACTAATTTTTGGATCCAAAATCACACCAATATGTATTATCCCTTTGTCGTTGATAATATAATGGAGAGGAAAAAACAGAAATTTCATTGAGCATTAATGGTCAATAGGCTAGGAGTAGTTTGTATATATAATTTCTTTCGAGATTTCAATTCCTTGCACCTTCATATCTAATAAACAAATAACTTTGAGAGAGTCAATTTGTCATTCTGAATGTTTATATATAATTCGTTGTTGCTATTCACACACATGTTAAAAAAAAAAAAACCAATAGTATTTCTTTCATACCTCCAATTAAAGACAGTTTTGTGCAAGATTTTTAATATGAAAAAGAGAAATGCTAGGAGTCAATAAGTTTTTCATATTTAGCCCATATTTTCTTGCAAATATAATAAATCAACCATTAAATTTGTAAAGTCTACCATTGACTTATATGACATCTACATAAGTTTACAAATCTAATGGTTAATTTTACTATAACTCTCTAACAAACTAATGTGAGAGTTCGCGTGGTATTGTCACATGGACATATAAATTAAGATGGCAGCCCACACGATACTGTCACGTCAATCACAACTAGTATTTTTTTTTTTTAATTTAATCGTTTAATTGTTTATTGATAGTGGGATCAGATTTTTTTTTTTTTTTTTTATAATGTTTTTTCCCCTTTTTTATTTTTATTGTGCAGCACTAATCTGATGGCTTAATCCACTAATAAGTTCTATCTCTTCTTTGTCCAATAGCTGGGCTAAATGAACGGTATTCAGAATGGAATATGCCCCCATTAAGTTTAAATTGGGCCAATCACAATCCAAGTCTATTTTCTGAACGCACCGAAGCCCATCTAGTAACATAGTGAAATCCCTATGCTACAAAATTGGCCCAATTTCAGCCCAATTAAACTAGTATAAAAAGTATGTGAGGTTGAGATTCAACATGGTGAATATATTGTCACGTCATTTAAAAATGACTTGACAATATGTCAATATATATATATAGTGGATTTTCGTATCATCATTTTGCTGTGATAATTTTTTTGGTTCTATTGATTAATGATGCCTAAGTGATCAGTGCTTAATAATGGGAGTGATGATGATGAGAGTAATTAACCAATACATGCTTAGCCAATAAAGATGAGATTAGATTAATAAGGTGCTTCTCTAATCAAGGCAATCACGGGAATAGACCACCCTTCTCTTTCTTTCTTTCTTTCTTTCTTTTTTTTTTTTTCTTTTTTTTTTTTTTTCCAACGGGATAAGGTGTGATAATGAAAATCTGAAATTAGGTCAGACTCAAAAGAGTCATGATTCCCAAGACTTATTATTTTTTATTTTTGTCAACGGATAAATGCATGCTACAAAATAGGACTTCCAAACATCTCTTTCTAGTAAAAGTTAAAAATCATGACCTTTTTTCTCAATAGGGAGGAAGAGATGCCACTTACCTAAAAGAGTCACTTATCTACAATATGATTGATGCTAAGAAACTCAAGATTGAAATTTCACAATATTTGTGATAGAGACGATTAGTGTACGGAATTAACAATGGCCCCAAGTCGTTTTCTAGGAAAGAGCTCCATTTACGAAAGAAGTAGAAGACGTCAGAAGCTCATTGGTCTTGAAGGGCCGAAGGGACTTTGATGCCAAAATCAGTAAAAAATGAGGGGGAGAGCTCTCCCCGGTAAGAAAAGCATTATTGATAGACTGTGTAGAATAGTGAAGCTGTATACCTTATGCCCTATATACGAGTGTATAAAGCATTCTAGAGTCTTCTAGAATTTGTTGGAGTGGTCATGGCTCTAAGTCCATTAGGTCTTGGACTCCTTCGGTGGGCTGGAGGTAAGTCTATTTGGGCCTTTTCTATGTCGTGGGCTTTTAGGAGATTCTTAGGTCCTACAAGTCCCCAAATTCCCTTAGATGATTAATGAATATATCCATGAAAATTTTAGAAGTATGTTGAGAGTTTATGGTGGGCCTTAGCTTGCTGAGTCTTGTCGGTCCGTCTCTTTGGCCCTCTATGGGCCATGAGTTTTAGGTTATTCCTAGGCCCCACAGAGATCTAGGAAGTTCAGTAGAAAGAAATTGCTCTGTTTTAATATTTTGTTAGGAATCTATCGTTTTAATTAGGAAAAAATACACTTCAAATGGTTATTTATTTATTTATTTTTTTCAAGTAACTTAAAGGGTATATTGAAGAGAAAAACATAAAAAAGTTCCGGCATGGCGCACGTAACCTCTTTTTCGGTCTATTGTAACCACAAATACTAATGGAGCATCTAATTTAACACGCGGTAATAATATAGGATCCTTGATATATGTCACTATTTTTGAAGTGAGACTTCCTTTCTATTCCCATTAGTGAGATGCCAGCATCATTCTTTATGGACTAAGATTGGTGTGACTATGATTGTTTTTATTTTATTTTTTATTGTTTTCTTTATTTACTTAGTCCTGAGCCATCAATTTGTGTATGTGACATTACACAACCTTCAATCTCTCCCGAACCTTCTATTGCTTGTCTCCACACCCAAAAGAATTGCCTCTGCCCCAAGCCTTCCAAAATCCCCCACACCCAAAAGAATTAATCACTCCCAAAAGAATTAATCACTCGAAAGCAACTCAACATTGGACAATTTCACTCTCCTGTCCCACATTCACTAACCATCTTTTTTATTTTATTTTTTTAACAAGGGATAAAAATAAAAAATAAAAAATTGGTGGAAAGGGTTGGCTACCCGACAACAAACCCAAAATTGAAAACCTATACTGAAAATAAGCTTATTTTCAACGCAATATGTATGGCAAGGGCTACATTGCAACAAACTTTTTCTCTAAACTCGGTAAAAATAATTTATTCCAATCCAGCCTATGAAATTAACGCGTGTTCAAAATGTAGGTGATTTAATACTGGGTTGGATAAAATTCTTCTGATAACTTTGTTCACCGCATTTTGAGAGACTGTAACAAAGTCTCCAAATTCATTGGTTTTCCTTGAGAATTTTGTTTTCTTCTGAGCTTTCATTGTTGGGAAGAATTTTGTGGACGAAGATGACCAGAGCCACAACTACCATAGTGCAAAAATGTGACAGATGATCAATCCTCTCTTATTGTAGCAACATTTGTGGTCGTGGCATTTCCCTTCTTAGTGCGTAATTTGATAGCAATTTATTTTTGTTGTTGCCGTCGTTCATTTAATCTAGATTTTTCTTGTCATGCTTGTTTGGCCTTGAATTCTATGAACACAGAGAAGAATCTACACAAGGGGCCCAAAAAAAAAAAATAATGCTTCTGAAGATAATGACAATTGAGATGTGGGGTTCAGATATTAATTGAAACAAGCACCCTGGATCTTCTGGCCATGAAGGAAAGGGACCAGTCAAAGCATTAACTGGATACCCTAATTTTGCACCCCCCCTCCAAAAAAAAAAAAAAAAAAAAAAATTCACAAATTATTGAGACATTCATGATTTTTTTTTTTCCCTAAGCAAAGAGGCATGAGGGAGATCAATTGTAATTATTCTATTTGAGCGTAGTTATAATATCATCTACTCACTCGATCAGTTGGATTGTAATAGTACATGCCTACTCGGCGGGCTACTCCCTTAAATCTAATTGAGCCATAGTCTAACACAACTTTTCAGGGCATCAGTAAGACTGCAAGTCATGGCTATAATACTAATAAGATTAAAAATTCTCATTTTGAGAGTCGAATTCTTACTCTAATACATGCTTAACCACTTTGAAGATTTCCTTAAAACCATTGAATCACTACCAATGGTGGGACGTTCATGAATTATTTATGAAAAAAAGTGAATCAAGATCTTCTCTATTTCAATTGAAATAAAAATGATTTATTTCTTGATCCATATTAGATTTCATATGATTCTATTCCTAAAAAGCTCAAGGTAACTTGATAACAAAATTATTGATACATTTTTATTATAATGGCCATGAACAAGAACGATTTTTACATGTCTTTAATGTGAATTGCATGGCAAGTGCCTCTGAAAAGATTTGAGGCAATAACTTGGAAGAAAATTATGATACTTGCTTTGCCTCCTAGAGTTTCAATGCATGATACCAATTAGTACCGCAACTTTGGATGGTGAAAATCATTTTCAATGCCCTTAATTAGATTTTATATATAATTTAGATTCACAAACATTAACTTTTGATTGGATATTAAGATTCTGTTTGGGATTACGCTTGAGAAATAGAGCTTTTAAGTCAAAAAGCGATTTCGCAAAAGCTCCATTTATAAGCTTTTGCCAAAAGTGCTTTTTGGACCTTTAAAAGCACTTTCAAATTTGTTTACCAAACGAGTACTTTTTCTTTAAATAAGCTTTTTGATTGTTAAAAGCACTTTTAAGCCTTTCAAACGCAATTATAAACTTGCCCTAAAGATGCTTTCATTTGATGATTAGCATAATTATCATGAAGCGTAGATTATGTATTATGACTTTTTTTACAAGTTCTTTACAAATTAATTTGACTGTCCACCCGATACTTAATATATCAGTTATTAAATAATTAAATTTGATTGTAGTTATGGTAGCAACGTCATCACATTAATTTATAAGAAAATTATTGTAAAAACAGCATAACCAAACATTTTTCGAATTTCTTGTAAGCAACAAGCACCATGTTTAGTGAACCTCATTGGGTGCTTGGAAGTAGAAAATTATCTTTCCTTTTTTTTTTGTTTTTTTTGTTTTTTTTGTAAGTTATACTAATTATTAATTATAACCTTTGCTCACGATGATAAATGTAGTACCCGCCCTGGTCCCATTTGGTTGTACGACATTACCCTAATACTGTATATATTTGGTTAGTGATATGCAGCACACTGCGTGCATGTTGTTAGATTTTATTTATTTATTTACTGTTTAAATAATTATTTAATTATATTTTATAATTAAATAACACTGGCGTGCATAACTGTTCATACACGTCAGTGTGCTGCATCACTGCTCCTATATATTTATTCTCAAAAAAAGAAAAAGAAAAAATACTGTGTATTTAAAGTTATTTTGGGCCAATGATTTGGCTTTACCAGCTGGTAGGCCGGACAAAGTCAACCTTAGATTAAGCTTAAGTCACACAAATGCACAAATATTCAATAATAAGAGTAATTAGTGAGCAAATTATTTAATTACAGCAGACGGAATATTATATTCTTTTTGCATCAATCTTTTGCTACGCATGGCCATATGCAAGGGGACACACTAGGGACCTTGACAGCTTTATGAATAATAAACTTTACCTTAAAATTAATCAATCAATTCTTGATTAAAAAGTTAGCATTTGTCGGGATTAGTTTGGTCAACTGCTTAAATAGACGCAAAAGCCTAATTTAATGGGCACATTTAATTGCTTGTTGATATAAAAGTAACTGAAAATTACTATTTTGCTAAACAATATTTCAATACCTACCCCATATATTATCCAGCCGTTTCCTATACTTTTCTGGTTGTTGGTGGCATATAGTTATATTTAGTTTGATTTAGGGTTAGAGAAATGCTAGAAATCAACGGCAATAACCCAAAGTGGTGTCGTTATGGACAAATCATAGAAGATATCAAAGAAGTGTTGTCTAGGTTTAGGCGAAGGGATGTGGTGCACATCAAGCGGGGAGCAAATGGGGGTGGCATGAAAACAAATATATAGAATTTGGATGAAGGAGATCCCTAGTAATATTTATGATATTGTAACTTTATACTAATTTGCTCTTTCTGTTTAAAGTTTTATACTTTAGATGCTTTTTCTAATGGAATGAATTAAGTCAAATCTTATTCAAAAAAGAAATGCTAGATTTCATAACATGAAAATTCATAAAACTCCATTGAATTTTCACGCGTTTTGAAAGTACTCTCAAAATTCAAAAATGCTTAATTTAATGTATTAAACTTTCAATTTCTTTTAATTATTCAATTCC
>NC_081545.1:6280972-6334637 GCF_901000735.1 Corylus avellana | reverse complement strand
AATTTACGATTATACCCTCATTCTTTCTTCAATTTACAATTATACCCTCATTTTACTATTTCACCAACCCTATACTATTTCACCAACCCTATACTATTCTACCTTCAATTTACAATTATACCCTCATTCTATCTTCAATTTACAATTATACAATTATACCCTCATTTTACTATTTCACCAACCCTATACTATTTCACCAATTACCATTCTCTAATTACCACTCTCATAAATTTCCCAAGAATTAAAATCCTTAGCTACAATGGATATTAAAATAACATCATTATCAAAATAATCTATTTAAATAGCTTTGAAAATTCTGGGACACTACATATATATATATATATTTGTTTGACATGTCCACATAAGATGGAGAGGGGACTCGAATTAATGACTTTCGCTTAATGAAGCGTAATCTCCAGTCGATTAAGCTGCCCATTGGGAACCCTAAGGAACAAGCAAAATTGCAACATATAAGCATAATATATGACTAAATAATTAAATTGTACTGCAACAGAAATTAAAATTAAGCATAGACCCCTTAAAGTTGGTTTGATTTCCATTTTCCCAAAGTTTCCAATATTGGCCAAATTGTGTCACCATCCAAAACCGCCCTCGACCTAAACTGATTGGTACATGACAACCAGAAGGTATTTGCCATGACCATATATGAAGATGAAATAAAAAACAAGAAAGTCTTATTGCTGGAAACCTAATGCTCGAACTTAGGGAAAGATTTGTAGAGAAAGGGAAAAAGAAAAAAAAAAAAATTCTAAGCGGCAAATAGACTCTAGGGATTTAGAGTTTGCTTAGGATTGCGTTTGATAAATAGAGCTTTTAAGTCAAAAAACGCATTTTGACAAAAGCTTAAACATGAAACTTTTGCCAAAAGTGTGTTTGGACCATTTTTTAGGCTTTTTGGACCCTTAAAAGAGCTTTTAATTTTTTTATCAAACGAGTACTTTTTTCTTCAAACAAACTTTTTGAGTATTAAAAACATTTTTAGGCTCCTCAAACTCAATTACAAACAAGCCCTTAAAGATCTAAAATAGTTAATTACAGATCTAACCATAATGAATATGTTAAATCACTACTTATTTCAAAAGCTCAAGCCAATAGGAATTGATTGTGAACACGTAAAATTTTTAATTGAATTGGAAAGTGAATGGCAGAAATAAGGTTCAAACTCATAACATTTACTCTAATATCATGTTAAATTATCACTTATCCCAAAAGCTAATTAGGAGTTAATAAATTTAATCGTTTAATTTATATTATGACAAAATGAACATAGAGATAAATTTATTTATTATAGTAATTAATTAGTTTGATTATTTAATTATTAATGTATAGTTATAACAAATCACAAAAAACACAATCATAAAAGAAGTAAAAAATACGCTCTCTAGGTTTCTGACGAAACATAGAGGAGAAGAAAACTATCTTCAGACCCGTGAAGGTCGTGAAGGCAACAATCCAAGAACAAAAGCTAGTTACTAGTGCAGCAGTTGCAAATGGGGGGTACTACGGAGGATTTATCCAAGCTATGGAACAGACTTCGTCTTTCTGAGGCCGAAGAATGTGATGTGGTGGTGCATGAAGAGGTGCTCGAAGAAGGCGTTAACAGGCGCCAAAATTGTTTGGTGGGGCAACTTATGGTTGATCGAGTGATAGTAAAAAACACGGTAAGGGGCATGCTGATGAGAAGATGGAGACCGACCGGGGAACTTTCCTTCAAGGTCATGGGAGAAAATCTGTTCCTCCTGGAGTTTGAGAATCCTGGGGATAAATCTTTGGTCCTAGAAGGTAGGCCTTGGGTTGTTGACGGAAATCTTTTCGCCATTGAAGATTTTGATGGTTTGCCCTCTCCGGCCAGCATTGATTTTGAGAACGTTTCTTTCTGGGTCCGGATGTATAACCTGCCTTTAGCCTGTATGAGTAGAGCAGTGGGCCAAAGGTTGGGATCAACTGTTGGAGAAGTGGAGGAAGTTGACACCAATGATGATGGTATGGGATGGGGGGAATTTCTGAGAGTTAAAATAAAAGTGAATGTGTCCAAACCTCTGGCCAGGGGACGCACACTAAATGTTAGGGGCCGTGCCATATGGATCGCCTTTCAATACGAAAGAATTCCTTGTTTTTGTTTCAGCTGTGGAGTCATTAGTCATGGAAGGCGTGGATGTCAGGAAGGAGGGGGGGGAAAGAATGCACGGGGACAACTCGGACATGCAGTTTGGATCGTGGTTGAGAGTAGGGTCGCCAAGCCGCTGGCTGTCTAGGGACAAGGGGCGGCTGGGAGGTGAATCATCGGAGACTGAATCTCCTCCGCTGTGGAGGAAAAATGGTCCTGACGGGGAGGCGCGTGAGGCCAGTCGCAGTAACAATTGCAGAGCAAACGGAGATTCTCAAGGCGAAACAAAAGGAAATCCCAACAGTTACGCCTTCAACCGTTATGGAAATAATTCGGGGGAGTGGGTTCCTCTAGCGGAAGTAAATGAGATCTGGAAAGGAAAATCTGTAACGGAAGGAAAGGGAGCAGTTTCGGGGATTGCATCTACTAAGGCGGCAGTACCACTGCGGGAGAAAGATCAAAAGTCAATGACGGAATCATCGGAGAATCACGTAACTCAGGCATGGAAGGAAAGGGGCCGAGGTAAAGATGGCAGAACCGGAATCTCCGCTGAGAATTTAAATGTGGAAACGTTGAATTTCCTTTTCAAGGCGAGGTCAGCTGTACGCCCTGTAGTTATTGGGGAGACAATGAGCGTTTCCCAAGGAAACGCCACGAGTAAGGATCCTCCTAGCTTTAATGGGAGGGAGTAAGAAAGGAAAATAGAAGATGGAGCGCATGGAGGGGCTGTGAAGGGTTTTAAAGAGCCATAATTAATGAAAGTGGGAACTGATGAGCTTTTAAGGAAGGATTCATATAGAGAAGGGGACAATTATAAGACTCCAGCTAGAGGAGTGGTGCCAGAGAAGGAAATTGGAATAAATGTTTTTAATGTAGGAGAAGTGGACCAGCTAGGTGATTCTCAGTCGCCTAAAATCTCTAGCAATGTTGATGTGTCATGCGTGAAAGTAAATGGGGCTGGTGTACGTGTCACGGCAGGAGCAAAAAATCTGCATAGGGATATTAGAAGTGAGGGTGACGGAGAAATTAAAGGAAAAAGAACATGGAAGAAGCGTGCACGTGGCGGACAAAAATTGACCCAGCCACAAGAGTGTGGGAGTCACTACGGCACTCGCACTGCGGATGAAGTGGGTTTATCAGACACAGCTCTTACCCTGCATAAGAAGGGGAGATGGACCAGGAGTGGAATTAATGAGGAAACGGCGGCGGCTGAATCTCAGCCCCGCCCGGGAGCCATGATCATATTAAGTTGGAACTGCCGGAGGCTTGGGAACCCCCGAACAGTTCGAGACCTTTGCCGTTTGGTGAAGGAAAAGAAACCCCACTTGGTTTTCTGAATGGAAACCAAGCTTCAAGCGCATCGAGTTGAAAAAATAAGAATCCGTTCTGGATTTGGGAATGTATTTGTCGTAGATAGTGTTGGAAAAAGCGGAGGTTTGGCTCTTTTCTGGAGCTCGGAAGTTGTAGTTGATATACAAAATTATAGTCGTCGCCACATCAATGCCGTGGTGACGGGAGAAGGGGCGGGCCAATAGTGGAAATTTACGGGTTTTTACGGACACCCGGAAGTGGCAAAGAGAAAGGAATCATGGACTCTCTTACGTCATCTGCGTACGTTTCAGCCACAAGCATGGATGACCATGGGGGATTTTAATGAAATAACTCATGATGGGGAAAAATTTGGGTCCCGCAGAAAACCAAGGTGGCAAATGGAGGAGTTCCGTGAAGCTATCAACGGAAGTCGACTGTACGATCTGGGTTTTGTGGGGCCAAAATTTACTTTGAGTAATGGCAAAGTAGAGGACCAATTCACGATGGAACGTCTTGATCGGGCCATGGCAAATTGGGAGTGGAGGGACTTATTTCCCATTCACCGAGTGGAAATCTTAGCTCAGTGTGCATCTGATCATGCCCCTGTGCTGGCAATCTTTCATAAACATAGGCCGCATAAGAGGTGTGGACGGGGGAGTGTCTTCAGGTATGAAAAAGCTTGGCACAAATTTAAGGATCATAAAGAAGTCATAAGGAAGGCCTAGAGGGTGAAGCAAAACTATAGGGGGGGATGGAAGTCAGTACTGGAAAAACTGGAGGAAAGTAGAAACTCCCTTATTAAATGGCAGAAAGAGAATAAAAATTCCTCAGAAGAAATTCTAAAGGCGACGACATCAAAAATCCTTGAACTTCAAGAAGAAGAGGTACCAGGGGATCTTGATGAGATTCGGGCTCTTCAGTCTAAGGCAAATGACGTTATGGAAGAAGAAGAGATGAAATGGCAACAAAGAGCTAAAGTAAATTGGCTGAAGCATGGGGACAAGAATTCTAAGTTTTTTCATGCATGTGCTACGGAGAGGAGAAGGGCCAACACTATAACTAGTATTTTTGATCTGGAGGGCAAAATTTGTGATACACCCACAACCATTGAAGCTGCGTTTATTTCCTATTTCAGGGGAATCCTCACCACGTCGAACCCGACAGGGGTAGATGAAGCACTGGATCTTTTATCAACAAGAATAACAGCTGAGATGAATGCAGACCTGGAGAAAGCCGTCTCTAGGGAGGAAATCAGCTTGGCTCTAAGCCAAATGGCGCCTCTAAAATCACCGGGTCCAGACGGATTTCCAGCAGGTTTCTTCCAAGATAATTTTGCTGTTGTGGGAGAGGAGGTATTTGAAGCTATACAGAATTTTTTCTCCTCAGGTGTTCTTACCCCAGCTGTAAACTCTACGTATATTGCTCTTGTTCCAAAAAAATCAAATTCTGTTGTGGTTTCCGATTATAGACCTATTTCATTGTGCAATGTCCTGTATAAAATTCTTTCTAAGATTTTGGCAAACAGGTTAAAGCTACTGCTCCCTCATATTATTTCGAGTAATCAGTCCGCCTTTATTCCAGGCAGGCTGATTTCGGATAATATTTTAGTTGCCTATGAAACACTACACACTATGCATTCTAGGATGTATGGTCGTGTGGGATACATGGCGCTAAAATTGGATATGAGCAAAGCGTACGACAGGGTGGAGTGGATTTTTTTGGAGAAGGTAATGAGAAAGATGGGTTTCTCTGAAAAATGGATCAATATGGTGATGCAATGTGTTACGACAGTGTCTTACTCCATTTTGATTAATGGAGTACCAGTGGGCAATTTCTCACCTTCCAGAGGAATTCGCCAGGGTGACCCTCTCTCTCCATACCTGTTCATCCTCTGTGCGGAGGTCCTAAGCACACATTTCCAGCATGCCGAGAGCACTGGCTTATTGGGGGGGGGGGGTCCCAACATCTCCACGAGGTATGAAGATAAATCATTTATTTTTTGCTGACGATAGTCTCCTTTTCTGTAAGGCTACAACGCAGGATTGGGGACAGTTAGCAAAATTATTGGATACCTATGAGAGAGCCTCGGGGCAACGTCTGAATAAGGATAAAACGACAGTGTTTTTCAGCAGAAATACGCCCCAGGTTGTACGTGAAAGTATCCTATCTCTGATAAATGTTCCAGCATCTCAACGCTATGACTCTTATTTGGGTCTCCCCGCTCTCGTGGGGAAATCTCGAACAAGGGAGTTTTTGTTTTTGAAGGATAAGGTGAAAAGAAAATTATCAGACTGGAAAGTTAATTTCCTTTCACAAGCTGGGAAGGAGGTTTTACTAAAAGCAGTGGTGCAGGCAATACCTACGTACAGCATGAGCATATTTTTGCTACCCAAAGAGCTTTGCAAGGATTTAAATAGGCTAATGCAACAATTCTGGTGGGGACATACTGAGAAAGAAAAGAAAATTCACTGGCTAAGTTGGGAAAAAATGAGCCTTGCTAAAGAAAAAGGAGGGATGGGGTTCAGAGATATTGTTTGTTTTAATAAAGCTATGTTAGCAAAACAAAGCTGGAGATTAATGCAGAACCCGCAGAGTTTGGCGGGGAAGATTATCTCTGCTAAGTATTTTTATCGGGGAACTTTTATGTCGGCAAAGGTGGGGAATAAGCCTTCTTACGCTTGGCGTAGTATATTAGCAGGCAGGGATTTATTCCAAGAAGGGTGTTTCTGGAGGATTGGTGACGGGCGATCAGTTTCAATCTGGGGAGACAGATGGCTCCCAAGACCATCCACTTTCTCCATTCAATCCCATTGCACGTTGCTGTCAGAGGAAGCAAAGGTGGTGGAACTCATAGAAGAGAATCCGGTTAGATGGAATGAAACTTTGGTGAGGACAATTTTTGATCCTGAGGAGGCAGATTTAATTTGCAACATTCCACTTAGCAAATACCATCAGCCGGATAAAATGATATGGTATCCAACAAACTTGGGGGAATTTTCTGTCAAAAGTGCTTACCACTTTGAGAAAGAACGTCAAGATAGGGGGAAAGGGGAGAGTTCAAGTCAAGGCAGAGGGTTAGCAATCTGGAAAACCATCTGGGGTTTAAATGTACCAAACTCTTCCAAAGTATTTTTATGGAGGGCCTGTAAAAACATTCTTCCTACTAAGGAAAATCTTAGAAAAAGAGGGATTATTGATGAGGATCGTTGCATCTTCTGCTGCAGTGAGAAAGAAACGGTCCATCATATACTTTGGGCATGTCCTTCAGCTCAAGACGTATGGGGAACCAGTAGCCGTAAGCTCCAAAAATGTACCAGGAGCTATAGTGACTTCAAGGATTTCTTTGAGGAGATGACGGTCCAGTTGTCTGGGGAAGATCTAAATCTATTGGCTCTAACTCTTCGTGGAATTTGGAGGAGACGGAACACAGTTGTGCATGGGGGTGAGTTTATTCACCCAAGTGTTATAGCTTCTACAGCTAGGGAAGGCTTCTTACAATACACACAAGCAAACGAAAAGGAGCTGAACCAGGCCGAGGTAGGGAGAGGAGAAACGGGCATGAAATGGCAGGCCCCTCCGTCTGGGTTCTACAAAGTTAATTGGGACATTGCAATCTCATCTGAAAGGAAATGTATGGGAATCGGCGTGATTATTCGAGATGCAGCGGGTCGAGTTCTAGCGGCCCAAAGTAAATCCTTCATGGCTATCTATGATCCAGCTACGGGAGAAGCTTTGGCCGCTTTGCATGCAGTCGATCTATGCAGGGACCTTGGTTTCTATGATATTATTCTTGAAGGGGATTCACTATCTGTGGTGAAGGCAATCGGAGAGAGAGATCCAAATTGGCTCAGGTATGGGCATATCGTGGAGGATATAAAGACAGTGCTAAGAACCCTTCGACAATGGAAGATTCGCCACGCCAAGCGCGAAGAAAATAAAGCAGCACATGGATTGGCGAAGGAGGCGTCAAAGCTTATTATGGATAATATTTGGATTGAGGAGATCCCGATTTGTATCTCTAATATTGTTCAGTTAGAGGGTAATGACCTCTCTTTATAGAGCCAAGGCTCTCTGTATTTCTTCCTCATTTTGAATGAAGAGTACCCAGTTTTCAAAAAAAAAAAAAAACCAAATCACAAGTTCAACCAATCAAAAGAAAAATGAAAATATCATGCTTTATGCTTTATTCCAAACAGATCAAAAGCATGAAAAGAACAAGACCCAAAACCCTGGAACTCTTTTTTCTTTGTTTTCTTGGGGGGCTAAGTAAAGCACATATTAGTGTATCTATTTGGCTATTTGGCTATTTGGCTTATAAGAGATATATAATTCAGTCAGATTGTGACAGCACCCGTATATGCATGCCACATGAATCACTGAATTAATTAATTAATTAATTAAGAATTTGTTTACTTCATTAAGACATTAAAAAAAAAATTGGCCAAGCATAGTGATTTTCACCCAAATTAACTAATTTTTGGATCCAAAATCACACCAATATGTATTATCCCTTTGTCGTTGATAATATAATGGAGAGGAAAAAACAGAAATTTCATTGAGCATTAATGGTCAATAGGCTAGGAGTAGTTTGTATATATAATTTCTTTCGAGATTTCAATTCCTTGCACCTTCATATCTAATAAACAAATAACTTTGAGAGAGTCAATTTGTCATTCTGAATGTTTATAATTCGTTGTTGCTATTCACAGTTTCACACACATGTAAAAAAAAAAAAAAACCAATAGTATTTCTTTCATACCTCCAATTAAAGACAGTTTTGTGCAAGATTTTTAATATGAAAAAGAGAAATGCTAGGGTCAATAAGTTTTTCATATTTGGCCCATATTTTCTTACAAATATAATAAATCAACCATTAAATTTGTAAAGTCTACCATTGACTTATATGAAATCTACATAAGTTTACAAATTTAATGATTAATTTTACTATAACTCTCTAACAAACTAATGTGAGAGTTCACCTGGTATTGTCACATGGACATATAAATTAAGATGGCAGCCCACACTATACTGCCACGTCAATCACAACTAGTATTTTTTTTTTTTTTTTAATTTAATCGTTTAATTGTTTATTGATAGTGGGATCAGATTTTTTTTTTTTTATAATGTTTTTTCCCCTTTTTTATTTTTATTGTGCAGCACTAATCTGATGGCTTAATCCACTAATAAGTTCTGTCTC
Source organism: Corylus avellana (assembly GCF_901000735.1). Classification (NCBI taxonomy): domain Eukaryota; kingdom Viridiplantae; phylum Streptophyta; class Magnoliopsida; order Fagales; family Betulaceae; genus Corylus; species Corylus avellana. The sequence goes on along the minus strand of NC_081545.1, from coordinate 6,326,001 downwards.
TTCTTTGTCCAATAGCTGGGCTAAATGAACGGTATTCAGAATGGAATATGCCCCCATTAAGTTTAAATTGGGCCAATCACAATCCAAGTCTATTTTCTGAACGCACTGAAGCCCATCTAGTAACATAGTGAAATCCCTATGCTACAAAATTGGCCCAATTTCAGCCCAATTAAACTAGTATAAAAAGTATGTGAGATTGAGATTCAATATGGTAAATATATTGTCACGTCATTTAAAAATGGCTTGACAATATGTCAATATATATATATATATAGTGGATTTTCGTATCATCATTTTGCTGTGATAATTTTTTTGGTTCTATTGATTAATGATGCCTAAGTGATCAGTGCTTAATAATGGGAGTGATGATGATGAGAGTAATTAACCAATACATGCTTAGCCAATAAAGATGAGATTAGATTAATAAGGTGCTTCTCTAATCAAGGCAATCACGGGAATAGACCACCCTTCTCTTTCTTTCTTTCTTTCTTTCTTTTTTTTTTTTTCTTTTTTTTTTTTTTTCCAACGGGATAAGGTGTGATAATGAAAATCTGAAATTAGGTCAGACTCAAAAGAGTCATGATTCCCAAGACTTATTATTTTTTATTTTTGTCAACGGATAAATGCATGCTACAAAATAGGACTTCCAAACATCTCTTTCTAGTAAAAGTTAAAAATCATGACCTTTTTTCTCAATAGGGAGGAAGAGATGCCACTTACCTAAAAGAGTCACTTATCTACAATATGATTGATGCTAAGAAACTCAAGATTGAAATTTCACAATATTTGTGATAGAGACGATTAGTGTACGGAATTAACAATGGCCCCAAGTCGTTTTCTAGGAAAGAGCTCCATTTACGAAAGAAGTAGAAGACGTCAGAAGCTCATTGGTCTTGAAGGGCCGAAGGGACTTTGATGCCAAAATCAGTAAAAAATGAGGGGGAGAGCTCTCCCCGGTAAGAAAAGCATTATTGATAGACTGTGTAGAATAGTGAAGCTGTATACCTTATGCCCTATATACGAGTGTATAAAGCATTCTAGAGTCTTCTAGAATTTGTTGGAGTGGTCATGGCTCTAAGTCCATTAGGTCTTGGACTCCTTCGGTGGGCTGGAGGTAAGTCTATTTGGGCCTTTTCTATGTCGTGGGCTTTTAGGAGATTCTTTGGTCCTACAAGTCCCCAAATTCCCTTAGATGATTAATGAATATATCCATGAAAATTTTAGAAGTATGTTGAGAGTTTATGGTGGGCCTTAGCTTGCTGAGTCTTGTCGGTCCGTCTCTTTGGCCCTCTATGGGCCATGAGTTTTAGGTTATTCCTAGGCCCCACAGAGATCTAGGAAGTTCAGTAGAAAGAAATTGCTCTGTTTTAATATTTTGTTAGGAATCTATCGTTTTAATTAGGAAAAAATACACTTCAAATGGTTATTTATTTATTTATTTTTTTCAAGTAACTTAAAGGGTATATTGAAGAGAAAAACATAAAAAAGTTCCGGCATGGCGCACGTAACCTCTTTTTCAGTCTATTGTAACCACAAATACTAATGGAGCATCTAATTTAACACGCGGTAATAATATAGGATCCTTGATATATGTCACTATTTTTGAAGTGAGACTTCCTTTCTATTCCCATTAGCGAGATGCCAGCATCATTCTTTATGGACTAAGATTGGTGTGACTATGATTGTTTTTATTTTATTTTTTATTGTTTTCTTTATTTACTTAGTCCTGAGCCATCAATTTGTGTATGTGACATTACACAACCTTCAATCTCTCCCGAACCTTCTATTGCTTGTCTCCACACCCAAAAGAATTGCCTCTGCCCCAAGCCTTCCAAAATCCCCCACACCCATCACTCCCAAAAGAATTAATCACTCGAAAGCAACTCAACATTGGACAATTTCACTCTCCTGTCCCACATTCACTAACCATCTTTTTTATTTTATTTTTTTAACAAGGGATAAAAATAAAAAATAAAAAATTGGTGGAAAGGGTTGGCTACCCGACAACAAACCCAAAATTGAAAACCTATACTGAAAATAAGCTTATTTTCAACGCAATACGTATGGCAAGGGCTACATTGCAACAAACTTTTTCTCTAAACTCGGTAAAAATAATTTATTCCAATCCAGCCTATGAAATTAACGCGTGTTCAAAATGTAGGTGATTTAATACTGGGTTGGATAAAATTCTTCTGATAACTTTGTTCACCGCATTTTGAGAGACTGTAACAAAGTCTCCAAATTCATTGGTTTTCCTTGAGAATTTTGTTTTCTTCTGAGCTTTCATTGTTGGGAAGAATTTTGTGGACGAAGATGACCAGAGCCACAACTACCATAGTGCAAAAATGTGACAGATGATCAATCCTCTCTTATTGTAGCAACATTTGTGGTCGTGGCATTTCCCTTCTTAGTGCGTAATTTGATAGCAATTTATTTTTGTTGTTGCCGTCGTTCATTTAATCTAGATTTTTCTTGTCATGCTTGTTTGGCCTTGAATTCTATGAACACAGAGAAGAATCTACACAAGGGGCCCAAAAAAAAAAAATAATGCTTCTGAAGATAATGACAATTGAGATGTGGGGTTCAGATATTAATTGAAACAAGCACCCTGGATCTTCTGGCCATGAAGGAAAGGGACCAGTCAAAGCATTAACTGGATACCCTAATTTTGCACCCCCCCTCCAAAAAAAAAAAAAAAAAAAAAAATTCACAAATTATTGAGACATTCATGATTTTTTTTTTTCCCTAAGCAAAGAGGCATGAGGGAGATCAATTGTAATTATTCTATTTGAGCGTAGTTATAATATCATCTACTCACTCGATCAGTTGGATTGTAATAGTACATGCCTACTCGGCGGGCTACTCCCTTAAATCTAATTGAGCCATAGTCTAACACAACTTTTCAGGGCATCAGTAAGACTGCAAGTCATGGCTATAATACTAATAAGATTAAAAATTCTCATTTTGAGAGTCGAATTCTTACTCTAATACATGCTTAACCACTTTGAAGATTTCCTTAAAACCATTGAATCACTACCAATGGTGGGACGTTCATGAATTATTTATGAAAAAAAGTGAATCAAGATCTTCTCTATTTCAATTGAAATAAAAATGATTTATTTCTTGATCCATATTAGATTTCATATGATTCTATTCCTAAAAAGCTCAAGGTAACTTGATAACAAAATTATTGATACATTTTTATTATAATGGCCATGAACAAGAACGATTTTTACATGTCTTTAATGTGAATTGCATGGCAAGTGCCTCTGAAAAGATTTGAGGCAATAACTTGGAAGAAAATTATGATACTTGCTTTGCCTCCTAGAGTTTCAATGCATGATACCAATTAGTACCGCAACTTTGGATGGTGAAAATCATTTTCAATGCCCTTAATTAGATTTTATATATAATTTAGATTCACAAACATTAACTTTTGATTGGATATTAAGATTCTGTTTGGGATTACGCTTGAGAAATAGAGCTTTTAAGTCAAAAAGCGATTTCGCAAAAGCTCCATTTATAAGCTTTTGCCAAAAGTGCTTTTTGGACCTTTAAAAGCACTTTCAAATTTGTTTACCAAACGAGTACTTTTTCTTTAAATAAGCTTTTTGATTGTTAAAAGCACTTTTAAGCCTTTCAAACGCAATTATAAACTTGCCCTAAAGATGCTTTCATTTGATGATTAGCATAATTATCATGAAGCGTAGATTATGTATTATGACTTTTTTTACAAGTTCTTTACAAATTAATTTGACTGTCCACCCGATACTTAATATATCAGTTATTAAATAATTAAATTTGATTGTAGTTATGGTAGCAACGTCATCACATTAATTTATAAGAAAATTATTGTAAAAACAGCATAACCAAACATTTTTCGAATTTCTTGTAAGCAACAAGCACCATGTTTAGTGAACCTCATTGGGTGCTTGGAAGTAGAAAATTATCTTTCCTTTTTTTTTTGTTTTTTTTGTTTTTTTTGTAAGTTATACTAATTATTAATTATAACCTTTGCTCACGATGATAAATGTAGTACCCGCCCTGGTCCCATTTGGTTGTACGACATTACCCTAATACTGTATATATTTGGTTAGTGATATGCAGCACACTGCGTGCATGTTGTTAGATTTTATTTATTTATTTACTGTTTAAATAATTATTTAATTATATTTTATAATTAAATAACACTGGCGTGCATAACTGTTCATACACGTCAGTGTGCTGCATCACTGCTCCTATATATTTATTCTCAAAAAAAGAAAAAGAAAAAATACTGTGTATTTAAAGTTATTTTGGGCCAATGATTTGGCTTTACCAGCTGGTAGGCCGGACAAAGTCAACCTTAGATTAAGCTTAAGTCACACAAATGCACAAATATTCAATAATAAGAGTAATTAGTGAGCAAATTATTTAATTACAGCAGACGGAATATTATATTCTTTTTGCATCAATCTTTTGCTACGCATGGCCATATGCAAGGGGACACACTAGGGACCTTGACAGCTTTATGAATAATAAACTTTACCTTAAAATTAATCAATCAATTCTTGATTAAAAAGTTAGCATTTGTCGGGATTAGTTTGGTCAACTGCTTAAATAGACGCAAAAGCCTAATTTAATGGGCACATTTAATTGCTTGTTGATATAAAAGTAACTGAAAATTACTATTTTGCTAAACAATATTTCAATACCTACCCCATATATTATCCAGCCGTTTCCTATACTTTTCTGGTTGTTGGTGGCATATAGTTATATTTAGTTTGATTTAGGGTTAGAGAAATGCTAGAAATCAACGGCAATAACCCAAAGTGGTGTCGTTATGGACAAATCATAGAAGATATCAAAGAAGTGTTGTCTAGGTTTAGGCGAAGGGATGTGGTGCACATCAAGCGGGGAGCAAATGGGGGTGGCATGAAAACAAATATATAGAATTTGGATGAAGGAGATCCCTAGTAATATTTATGATATTGTAACTTTATACTAATTTGCTCTTTCTGTTTAAAGTTTTATACTTTAGATGCTTTTTCTAATGGAATGAATTAAGTCAAATCTTATTCAAAAAAGAAATGCTAGATTTCATAACATGAAAATTCATAAAACTCCATTGAATTTTCACGCGTTTTGAAAGTACTCTCAAAATTCAAAAATGCTTAATTTAATGTATTAAACTTTCAATTTCTTTTAATTATTCAATTCCGTAAGAATTTTCAGTTAAATCTTGTCAAAATTTCCAAAATACTCAATTTTTTTATTAAGAAAAATTAAGATGAAAAATTGCAAAGATTCATGTGTTTATTTATTTATTTTATAAAAAAACATATTCGCAATATTTTGTAAAATCTTTACAATTTTTTTTATTATTAAAAAAGGGTATTTTGGAAATTTTGATCAAATTTAATGAAAATTCTTAACTGAATGGATAATTGAAAAAAAATTAAAAGTTCGATACCCTTAATTTAGTGTTTTTAAACTTTTGGATAGTGTCAAAACGAGTGAAAGTTTAAGGAGCACTGACATGATATTTGTGAGCTAACCCAAATCGTTTGGTTGGCTCTCGACAAGCCTCCCTTTTCCGCTGATCTCCCTTCCTCCGATGACTATTGTTGATCGCTTGCTCCATTTTGCACCGATCTACCTACCTACAACCGTTACCTGCGACGACTTGTTGCCAATCTACTTGCTACACATAAATTAATGTACTTAATTACGGACGTATTAGAGAAGCCAAATTAAATTGCTGTCACTCTAATTGCATTCTGTTTAATGTCTAATATAATTAAGAAGTTATAATTGCATAAAATATTCGATTCATGTGCTTCATTTTACGTTGCTGTCACTCTATTTAATAACATATCCAAGACCAAGACTTTTACCAAGTGTGCGTTAAAAAGAGTCTTATTTATTAAATTAATATGAATTTTTTAAAATTTATTTGTGAACCACATGATCTCTCTCTGATAAGCGTATCTGTCTTTTTGTCATACCCTACACATTTCTAGGCCATAGCCTCTCACAAATTCGTGACAAAAAGTCAAGAAATATCCACTTTTTCTTTAGGGCTTATGAAGAGAGATTCACATAGATTCAATGTTGGACCCATTATTGTATCCCACTACTATTAACTAGATTAGTAATTACCACATTCTTTTAAGTTAATAGGTAACTAAAAATAATTGAATTAAAAGCAAACAGATCGACTATTTTAATTAGCAAGTACTTTGAAAACAAAAAAAACACTCAAAAGGTTTAACCTTATAATAATTACACATAAATACAAACAATTAATTTATCCTTATGAATATAAGGCAAGATTTACTAATAGATAAGGCTATTCTTTTTTATCACATATCCTCTTATTTGTGGACTCTTGCTCGGACAGGTGGACTCTTGCATAAAGATTTGTAGTAATTTTATGTCCAAATTAGCATGTGAAAGAGCACACATGAAACTCATATGTTTCAATAAGTAGTTAGACAACTCAAAATTTATTTATGCAGATGAATTTCATATGAGTTTTCCGACAACGACCCACTTGCAACTCCTACAATTTTCACTGCCTCCTTTCTTCTAAATCCTTTTAGTTAAAAAAAAAAAAAAAATTAATTAATTAATTAATTAATTAGTAAATAATAGAAGTATTAGTGTTTGTTTAACACGCACAAAGTGTTATTGCAAACCTTTTTGTAGCTAGCTAGACGGATAAGGACAAAGCAACTCTCTACACAGAAGAAACATGGACCACGTACCACACATACAAAACCCTATATATACGTTAACTCTCACTCCAACCTTCCAAAAAGTTTCAACAAGTTTTCAGTTTTTCTCAACCCCCCCCCCAAAAAAAAAATCAATGAAGTTCTTCTTCCGGTCATGTTACCGTCCCAAAGGCGCCCCTGCGCTGCCGCCGCCGGAGGAGGAACCCAACGCCGACTCCAACACAAACACCCACGTGTCGGCGTCGCTCACCGTGCCTTCTTCCCGGCGCAACAGGCTCAGTAGTACTACGGCTTCCAAGTCTGCTTCCGCGGCGGCCAAGCATTGGAGGCCGGCGCTTTCGATGATATCCGAGGACAACGCCGCTCATCAGATCTTTGACAAAAACGGCGCCGCACGGGTTTCCGTAAAGAAATCCTCTGGCAAACCCAGATCGTTGGGAAATTCTCGCAGTCTCGCCGACGTGGAGGACTACTCCTGCAGGTGTGTTTTGGGTTCTCACAGTGATTGGTTTTGTTAATATTAATGTGTGATTATCTTGCTGATTTGTTTTGTTTGTTTCCAGGAACAAATCGCCGCCAATAATCTTTCCATCATTCTCACCGACTCCGTTTATGTTTTGAGTTTCATGGGTGGTTGCTGTTCTTTTGTTTTGTTTTTCATCCAAAAGTGCTATATTTGTATTGTGGATGAATTAATATAAAGAAAGGTTTTCTTGTGTATCAGCTAGCGTTTTTTCTTATTGACTGTTTCTCTGTAATTTTAGCATATACTTCAACTTTTGTCCCAACTCATGTCTTGCCATTCCAAAATTTCCTCCATTTCTTCGATCCGATCTACTAAACTGACATATTGACATATTTTCTTAGTGCATATGATTTTTATAAGGTATTTCATGGTGAGAGAATCTATTGATACCACGCAGAAGGACTATGATTATGAATTTCACCTTTCATTAGTTTTTTTTATTTTTCTTTTCTTGTCATGATCTCCTCAAAGCCACAGGGTTTTACTTTACCACGGTGAAAGGAAGGCCTAAAAAGAAAAAAGAAAAGAACAGATTTAAAACATCTTAATAGCTAATGATATTTACACCAGAGCTTGCAACTCTTTGTATTTCATGTTGTAAAATTCCTGTGAAACGAATTCACAAATTGATGGAGTCAATCTGATCATATCTTATAACATGTCGGATTTGAATATTGTTTACAACATACATATGCTTGCAAAATCAGGAGCACCACTGTTTTGCACTTCCCTGTGTAAAAGCCATGCTCTTGTTTTCAAGCTGATTGAGGATCTCCTATAATTAGCTGTCTGAATTACATGTAATTCGGGTAATCGAGGAACCAATTATAGGAATTTTGATCCTTTCAAGCCTCAATATATACTAGACATCAAAGTACTACAATATTACCAGAAACCAATATTGTAGGAATTCTGATCCTTTCAAGCCTCAATACTAGACATCAAGGTACTACAATAACAGCCATATTCAGCCGTCCCTGGCCTTATAACCTTTTTCCCCTTATCAATTAGGGAAAACAAAAAACAAAAAACAGGCATCCAGGAGAATCCAATATCAAAAGTTCCCGGTAATCTAGTAACAATTGATGTGATGCTTTGGGCCGGCTTTGTGCCAAATGAGGCAGATTGGAATCTGTCACTCGTGAGAAAGGTATCTGGTTACTACCTGCAGCCATGCCCCTTTGACCAGGTATCATGGGATCAGAGCCTGATTGAAAGACTTGGGCCAGCTCTAAATTAAGCAGAAGCTGCTTTCGAATGGCGGATCCCTGACGGATCTGGCCGGTTTTGATACTTCAATAGCCTTGCGCTTGTGCTGTTGTTGCTGCTGCTGCTACAGCTTCTCAGCATTATTGCTAGTCCTCCAGTTCTCTTTCTACCAGTTTCTACTTTGAACATCATCTTTTATCACCGTCCATGCAATGATCTTTCCTCTGATAGTCCCTCCATATCCTCTTCTCAAGGGGGGAAACATTTTCAGATCTTTGACTGTGTCCAGCCATTAGAACTGAACGATCCGGCAGTGCTTCAATCTTGAGATAGTTGACCCTTTACGTACAATTTATAGACATTTTCATCATCCACCACATATTGTACAACCTCGTTTGTTAAGGATCCATACATCTATAAACATTATGGTGTGATTTGCTGCCACATGAAAAACAAGATGTTAGCTTGAGTTTTTCACCATAATCGTTTTTTATTTTTATGCTGTGTGTATATGTGATTGGAAAAAAAATATGAGGCAATAGATAGAGGTGCAAAATTGAGATAATGGTCAAAGATTGATGCTGCATCAGTTTCCATTCCCAAATCCAACCCTATATCATCAATTTTGGTGATGGCTCCCAAGAGACTAAGGATGAACAGATTTTACTTTTGGATACTGTTAGACTAAAACTATCAGAAAGAGATGATGGTGGAAGGGCCACTAACTGTTAGAAAAATGAATCACATCAAGTTACTTAATTATCGCAATGTCCTTCTTTGAGAACTAAGCAATAAAAATGTACACCATTACAAGCTGAAATCAAATAGCAGCTAAAATTACAAAACCCATTAAAAGTACAATCCTTCTTTTTTAATTTTCTACCTTTTTCTTTATTGGCAAAGTACGAGGGTAAGGTAAAGTAGTCACTTTTTAAACCAAGTTTATATAATGTAGAGTGGCCACTTTGCCTGACTCTCAGAACCCATCTTAGAGAAATGGGCATAAATACCCAAATGAAGGATGGGAAGACAAATAACTAATTCTAACAGAAATCAAGTGTCAAGAATGACTAGCGGAGGAAAACTAAGACAATTCCTGAAAAGGCAGATAATTAATAATTCCAGAATACTATGATAAATAACATAGATGAACACATACCAGTTCCTGAGGACAAGCACCTCCAAACAATGTGTTCCTGCATCAGTTGCAGAAGCCATATGGAGTTAAATTATGATTAGCAAGAAGTAGTGAATCAATTAGACAAAATATGTAGTATCACCAAGCCCCAACTGGAAAAAGGAGTTCCTTATAAATCCATTGCAATTTGGAGACTAAATGTCATAAGAAAAACAATGCCAGTTTATATCCTATTCAGTGTTCTTCACAAATCTAAATCGAATGGAATACTAAGTCATTGCTAATTGAAACCCAAGCCAAAACTGTTAGTGAGCATTGAAAAGAGCGACAAGAATAAGCTGATAAAAGGTTAAAACTTAGTTCTCTTTAATCAGTAATAATCCGATATAATTACAAACTACCTCGCACTTAATTGAGACAGCTAACTACTTTTACAAGCCAAAAAAAATAAAAATAAATAAATAACACTTAATATTACAAAATTTCATTGGATTAAGCGGCAAAATATTCAAAAGAAAAGGTAAATCACAAAGAAGAAAGGGAGGCTAAGAGAGAAACTAGGTTTTATTTGTAAGATCTTGGTTTGGTGCTATGCATACTACTACAAGGACTGAAAAAAACAGTGCTGAAATGACAATAGAGGTTCCGCAACATCAAAAGGTTCATGTGACATATGATGATTTTGTACTGGTCCTTCATCCAAAGATTGGCATTATGTTCACCATGACAGAAAGACTGGTCTAAAAAAAAACACAAATAGTACACAACATCCAAGAGAAGAACAGAAAGATATGCATAAGCTCTAGATTGTCTATCTCAGATCTATTATTCAGTTATGCCCTTTATTTTGCATTTGACAATGGTTAACAAAAACTTTATATGGTCAAGGATACTGTTAAAGAAATTGCACTGTACATGTTGTTTACCAGATTTGGGACAACTTCATCTACACTGTGGTTTACCAGGAAATAAGGGACTTTGTTGAGAAGGTAAAAAGTCAGATGAACACCTGTAGCTGCTCCATTTGCCCCTTCATGAATCTCAGGCAAAAAATGAACGTTCAAGGTTATCTTTTTCTTCCTACTCTTAACTGTAAATGACCTCCATTATTTATTATTATTATTATTGTCTTTGAAACCATTTTCAATGCAATAATTGTAGCATGGAATCTCAGGGTGGAAAAAATACGAGATGAAATACTTCGTTTTTTCATTTCTAATGCTGGTCTGTCAGTTGCAATGATTGATAGCTTCGACAAATGATCAGTGGATCTCCCTTATACAACTCAAACCTCTATTCTAGCAACACTGCTATGCCTAGACTTGTGATTTCTCAACTGGAAACATTTTTGTTATGTCACGTTTTTGTCAATTTGACAAATGTTCAAGAAAAGGTACACTTTTTGCATACCTAAAAGCATGGACCCTAGGATAATACTAAACATCCCAACACTTTTTCTCAAATTCATTTTCCCAAATGATCTAGTCCATTCAATAAATAAATAGATTTATATTGTTTTTTTTTTTTCCTTAAATGAATGTGGGGTCCAGATCATTTGGAAAAAGGGAATTTGGAAAAAAGTGTTGAGATGCCTAGCAGCCCTCTGGACCCTATGCATCTTACTGTCACATAAAAATGATTATTAAATCAGCTTCCCCAAAATGAAAATTAAACAGAAAAAAGTAGCGAAGGTGAAAGCTCACAATATTGAGTCTGAACACATGTTTAAATGAGTGAGTAATTAGAAACATAATCGGATTTCGTTTCCAAAGAAAAACAAAATGATGGCACAAACATACCTACTGATCAAAACCAGATGAAGAACCCGCAAGGGTCAAGAGGCTGCATATCACATTTACACACACACACACACACAAATGAATCAGCATTTCATTGCATTTCTGATGATCAACTTGCAATAATAACCTTTTTCTATTTTAAAATGGTTATATTTTTACATTCGAGGTGTACCAGATAGAAGTATCCCAAAAGTATCAAATAGATTTTTAAGTTTAAAAATATATTTACTTATCAAACAAAAAGTTGCAAAATATATTTCTGAACTTAGGACATGATTGTGAAGTACCACGGAATATTCGTAAGTATCAGTATCCAATACCAAGGCGATATGGATACAGCTCCTCTATTATCATTTTTTTTCTTCTATGCTTCCTTTTAAGTATCCATTTTACATAGTTTGGTAACTAGCACATTACAGTAGTTGATAACCATGTGTACTCAAGAATCCCCACATTCACAAATCCAACAGGATTTTCATGTTCCCATAACTTTCACTAACATTTAAGTCCAATCGCCAGATCCCCATCCTGAAGTAAAAGTCCTGTTTAATTAACCTCTACCTGAGCCATGAGTGAAAGGCATATTTTGGGGCATTTTTTTCCTCAACGACAATGTTAAAATGATCTGCATACTATTTTAAATAAAACATTATCACATTGCCGCTTTTGTCTCTAAAATATTTTTTTTGATAAGTGTGTATATATATATATATATTAAAAAAAGGAATAAATTAAGAACTGAAATATCAGATCTAGAGCAATTTTACAGACCTTTCTCTTTCTATACTGGCATCAGATTAATCAAAAGGTTGCATCCATGGCTTCAAATTCAGTTCGGACGCTTAACTTGTCTCTCCACTGGTCGACTCCCACCCCTCAGCAACAGCCATCCTTTCGGAGTATTTGAATTTTCATGAAATTCTTTGACACTCTAAACCTTGCCAATGTCCCTAGGCCTCTAGTAATCCATATTTAATCAAGAGAAATGCTATAAACACTCCCACTTGCATACTCCGTGTAATGTGACAATGAAAATCACCATTGAATCTAAAATTTAATAATGATCCATCCAAAATCTAATAGAGATTTTGGATGCCACGTCTGGGCCTATGACAATGGAAAAAACATAAAATTGATATCACCAAGGACACTGAGCAACTATATATCTGTCTATAATTGTTTTCCAAAGTCACCAATGGTTTAGACCTTGAAGGTAGCTTTAATTTAGGATGCTTTGGTACTTCAGAAGTCATTGCTGGTCGAAGGAGCCACATCAACAATAGCTCTACCCTTATCTCTTTTATATATGTTTGTCGCTTTTAATTGTCATAACCTGGCAATTCCCTACCACCACGTGTCTTCCATCTTCACAAGGCCCACTCCTTTCAGGTTGATCTTCCCGTGAAGCATTACAATCATCCTCCTGGCCAACCACATTCACACTATCAGTATCAGCCACATTATCATCCCTCACATAGACCAAATGTGGTGGAAGCCACCCAATCCATTCAGCTTGATCATGATCAAGCCTTGAAGCATCAAAATTATCCTTCTCTCACCAGTCACATTATCATCCCTCACATATAGCAAATCTGTTAGCAACTAGCCAGTAGTCTTTGATTGTCACATTCCCAGAGAAACTTTCTCAAATGCACTCACTTGCGCAAGCTTTGATACAGGACTCATTTCTGTCTCACAAACACCCATCACCTCTTTCCTCACCCCCAAGCATTTGATGTCTCACCATTATTACCAATCAAAGCATGCTTCATTAACCTGATGGAACCCACACGGTTAAGGGAATTGTTCTAGTGAAATAATTCTCTACTTTGGGCACACAAGAGCACTACAATAGCTCATTTCGGGTAGAAGAGACCACAAAACTCTAGTTAGGGCGAGAGAATACCACATATTCACAAATACTTTCTTTGATAACGGTAAGAACTGTAGTTCTTATACACTAAAATCAAAGAAAGAAAGAGAAAGATATGACCTCTTCCAAGAGGGAGTCTAGCCTCCACAAATTGCTTATAGCAATTGATTGAAAATTGTTATTCAATGAAAAGACGAAAGCCACTTTCATTGCTCTTACAGAGTATAAAATAAACCTAAACATAGTAGGAAGAGGAATCAATAACCCTAGGAAGGGAAATCCTAATATTAATAGTATAATTAGAGGGTTCAGAACGGATTATTTTATTAACAACAAGATAGCCTTTAAATAGAATACAATAGAATAGAATGACGATAAGAACTCCTAATTAATCTTAATCATACTTTTCAATAGCTAATCCTAATGAGTTGGAATTCTCAACTACTAAACCTATCTCACTCTGATCTTATCCCTAACATAACCCAGCTAGAACTTGCTCCGACTATTCTTGCCGACCACAAACTAGCACCGAAACAAAAGGACTGCGATCCCACATTCGAATTGGGCTTCAACTCCTGACTAATTGGACCCGAAATTCCAAAAATATCATCACTAACAACACGGCCGGGACCCAATACACCATCTAAAAGACTTACCTTCATCCTCAAAATTTTTAACCCAACGAAGAAAATAAAAATTTAAAAGGTTTCCAATTTCAAATTCACAGAAGCTCAGAAACAACAAAAAAAGGTAAGTTTCAGTGAGCACCAACCAAAAAGGCATAAAATTCGGGCACAGTTTTTCTCAACACGTAAAATGAACGAGAATTGAGCTCAATCTGAGCATGCTATATAAATACATAGATTGATGAACTTACAGTCCAGGAGTAGAAGGTAAAGCAACCTCAGAAGGAACGGAACCGCCGTGGAAATGCTTCAGCGACATGGTTGATCCAGTGCCAGTGAAAACTTTCTTGGAAGAGGACAAACGACGCCGGCGAGAGTGCAGCCAGAGTCCTACAAGCTGGGTCAAAGTTGCCCCACGGCTGTCATAGAGAATGACCGTTTAATTGACCCCCCCTTTTTTTTTTTTTTTTTTTTTTAATTTTTAATTTTTATAATAAACATGACTTTTGTCCTTGTCCTTAAAAATAATTTATTTATTTATTTTTTTCGGGAAACTTCACTGAAAATTCATGAACTTTCACATGATTTGATAAACCCTCTTAACTTCAAAATTTCTCAATTTAGTCTCTTTAACTTTTAATTGCTCTCAATTTTGACCTCTTCGTCAGATTTTAAATGTTACATAACGTTTTTACCTCTAACTTTTGTATAAAATTCAAACTTTCAAAACTAAAAAAAATAAAAATCAGGAATATTTTGGTCTTTTATTGTATTTTTAACGGCTAAAATTGATTGTGGGGTCCAAATTGAAAGCATTTGAAAGTTTAGAAGAATAAATTAAAAAATTTTAAAGTTTAAACAGAATATTTTAAAACGGTTGAAAATTCGAGGGTCTTTAACGAAATTTACCCATTTTTTTTTAATAAAGAGTATGTCCTCTAGTGGAATCAAAAACAGTATAACGTATTTGGATTTTGGTCTCTTGATTTATATTAAATAAGATGTTTATTCATTAAGATTCGACTTGTCAATTAAACTCTTTCTTAATTTTTTTTTTTTAAAAAAAAAAAATTTTAGACAAAATGTTCTCTAATAATATTTTTGGGTTCTTTTATTCTTTATTTATTTTTATTTTTTCCAAATTTCTTGTCTTTTCGTCTAACTTTTTTTTTTTAAATTTTTTTTATTTATTATTGGAATAACAATTCAGTTAGGTGAAACAATTGAGAAATTTCCAACAATTTGGGGGGTTGCCGCCGTGGCGATCCTGGTCCAGCAGAAAATCACTGTGCATTGGGAGTTGAGAATTGGGAAATCGGAAATCCCTCCCTTTTCAACCCTCCTAAAATATTTCGCTCAACTTGAGCGCCAAACGACCCGTTTTTACCAAAATCTCCCTCCTATACATTATAAAACTCCACAAGGAACCTCCATTCACTCCAAATGACAATAACACCCCTCCCAATCCCGTGAAATTACTTCTTTGGCCCAATCGTGGTGGCAAAATACGTACACGCTCGCTGTAGACTATACGAGTCAACTCGACACCGTATTTTTGTCGATGAGCTTCGGTTTGAGCTTTTCCTAATTTTACGATTTTTTTGTATTTGAAAATTGCTTTTATCCATCCCATAATTATTTCAAACTAGTTCTTGAATTTCTTAAGAAAAACTTCAGTTTATTCTCCTCAAAATGTCAATCTATTTACAATGTTAGCACGGAGCGATTAAAATTTGCAATCTCGCTATCTCATATTTCAACGTCTTTTAACCTTACCTACACTTTTTAGGTTTGAGCTTAAATCAAAGACAAATAGATAAAATGTCTTTTATACTATTTTAAATTTTTTTATAAAAATACAAATTTATCCTTAATTAAACAAAAAAAAAAAAAAAAAGAAGTAAAACACGTTTTTAGTGAGTCTCTCGAAAAACATGTGGTAACCCCAATGAATTATTATTTTTTACTTTTTTTTTAACAAAGAGTCTATGATTGATACAAAAGTAAGTTAAGACTACCGTATTAGTAGCATTGTGTCATATATGTGTGATAAAGATGTGGTTTATCGTAATACTCAAAATAAAATATTTAATAATTTTTTATATCAACATTAAACTTGAGTCTATTTTTTTATTTTTCAAATTTAAAGGAATATTAGAAATTATATTTTTATATTATAACTATCTTATTATTTTAACTGGTAGTTCCAATCAACCCTTGATTTTTTTTTTTTTTTTTTTTTTAAATCATTGATTCAAAAGTTTGTTAGGATTTTCGCTTCAACATTGTGGGATTGTTTGTGAGATAAATATGTAATTTTTAATATTACTCTTTAAATCAATATTAATTTTTAAATAATTTTATATACTCTATTTTTATTATATAATAATAATAATTAGTTCACATGGTTAATGCTACGTGGCAATCCCAAATAATTTTTGAATTAATTTTTACAAAAACAGATTAAATAATTAGTTGTGACTGACACTAAGATAATTATAGAATAAAAATATATGATTTAAATAAGTAATTTAATTTAATTTTTTCTAGCCTATAATAACATAAGATTGTGCTCTCAATCCCAATCTCGGAAGAATTCAAGGCCGAGTCAACAACCCGAGTCAATGCCAAGCCCCAAACAAATAGAGCTAGGGTTTGCCTGGTACTGAGTCTACGGACCCCGTATCCCCCAAAAGCCCTTGACCTTTCCATATACAGCACCCTTCTGTGGCGCATCTTATACATGACTCCAGGGATAACTGCGTCTTTTCCAATATCCACAGTTCCTCCAACAAAATTCACAGACACGGAGGGGCAAAAACGGAAAACCAAAAAGAGAAAACGAAAAGAAAAGGAAAAAAAAAAGAGAAAATTAACACGAAGGCTTCGTCTTTCAGACCAAGAACACAACGAGAGCGAAACACAAAGATATAGCGCAGCGAGAGAGAGATACAAGAAAGAGAGAGGGATTTTTTCAGAAAGATTGAAAATTTGTGCGACCATTTTCTTGGCCTCTCTCGATCTGTGCTCGTCAGGTTTTTCTTCGCAAGCGGTTAGATTCACAGCTCCCAAGAATCCCCTCGCCGATCTGCTCAAGTCAGCTCCTCAATTTTCTCGGTAATTTTCTCTCGCTTTCTCTCTCTCTTTTCTCAATTTTGCTATCCTGATTTCAAGGAATCCAAACCCTAGGGTTTTTCTAACAAAAGCGTATTCGATTGGAGGTTTTATACTTTTTTGGTTTTTTGCGTGTGGATATTTTTCTCAATGAAACCCTACATTTATTGATTTATGGTTTGTTTCTTTGTGAAATTTGTCGACGTTAGGGTTCAGAATTGGAGCGAGGATTTGATAATTTTGAAGCGAATTGCAGTATGAGCATCGACAGCCCCGGGGAAGGGGAGGATTAGGGTTTTCGAGGTTTCGGCCAAAAAGGAATTGGGGGGACTTCCATGGGTGATGGAGGCGTCGCATGCATGCCTTTGCAGCAGCATCATATGGAGAGGTTTCCAATTCCAGAGAAGACGCTTTATGGCAGTGCAGGTAAGAATGGCAGCAATAGCAACAACAATGGGTTCAATTCCAAGTCGCTTAAGTTCGCTGACACCGAAAGAAAGAAGAAGATGAAGGTGAAGAAGGAGCAATTGGCAAAGAACGTAGAGTCCGAAAAGAGTGAGCTGGGAGCGAATAGGGTTAGGAAGAGTAACAAGGAAGTTGAAAATGGTGAAATTTGTGCTGAGAAGGCGCAGAAGGATGAGGTGGAAGAGGGTGAGTTGGGGACTTTGAATGGAGATTATGTGTCACGGAGAAGTGAGATTGAGAAGGGAGAGATTGTTGAGAAATGGAGGAGAAGTGAGGTGGAGAAGGGAGAAATTGTTCATGGGAAAGGGAGGAAAGAGGAGGTGGAGAAGGGCGAGATAGTGCTGGAGAAGACCAGGAGAGGAGAGCCTGAGAGAGGAGAATTTGGGTCGTGGAGAGGCACAAAAGATGAGATTGAGAAGGGAGAGTTCATTCCAGATAATAGATGGCATAAAGGGGAAGCGCCAAGGGATGAGTACAATTACGGTAAATCACGCAGGTATGATTCGGGTAAGGAGAAGGGGTATAAATCTGAGCTTGAGCGTACACCACCTTCTGGGAAGTATTTGGGTGATGATATTTTCCGGAGGAAAGAGTTCAACAGAAGTGGAAGTCAGCTTAGTAAAGGTACCAGGTGGGAGAGTGGCCAGGAGAGGAATATAAGGATCAGTTCGAAAATTGTGGACGAAGAAGGTTTATATAGGAATGATTACAGCAATGGGAAGAACCATGGGAGGGATTACTCTTCTGCTAACCGGTTGAAGCGGTATGGTGCTGATTCAGATAGCAGTGATCGCAAATATTTTGGAGATTATGGGGATTATGCAGGTTCAAAAAGCCGGCGGCTTTCTGATGACAACAACCGCACTGCCCATTTGGAGCATTATTCACGCCGTTCTGTGGAGAGGTCTTACAGGAATTTAGCCTCCTCAAAAATGCCTTCGTCAGACAAGTACTCCTCTAGGCATTATGAATCTTCTTTGTCTTCAAGAGTAGTTTATGACAGGTATGGTCGTAGTCCTAATCATTCTGAGCGGTCCCCACATGACAGGGCCCGGTATTATGATCACCGTGACAGGAGTCCTGTCCGGCGGGAAAGGTCACCATATGGTCGTGAAAAATCTCCTCATGGTCGTGAAAGATCCCCATATGGTCGTGAGAGATCTCCATATGGTCGTGAAAGGTCCCCATATGATCGGAATCGCCACAATGATCATAGAAATCGTAGTCCCACTCATGCAGAGCGGTCCCCACATGATCGATCTCGAAACCATGATCGCAGGGATCGGACACCTAGCTATGTGGAACGGTCTCCACTTGATCGGAGTAGGCCCAGTAGTTATCGTGAAACAAGTCGTAAAGGTGGAACAAGTGAAAAGCGCAACTCTCAGATTGGTAGTAAAGGTCAAGAAGATAAGCTCATCCAGAGGGATTCTAATGGAGAAGACTCGCAGTATCCAGCCAAAGAGTCTCAAGATAGAAGCAGTGTTCATAATATTAATGGATCTGTTGAGAAAAATGTTGACTCTGAGCCTCGCAAAGAAGAGCAGTCTCAGAGTCCAAGCATTGACTGCAAAGAAGCTTCTAACGTTGATGGCCCTCTTCCTGAGGAGCTGCCATCGATGGAAGAAGATATGGATATATGTGACACCCCACCACATGTTCCCATGGTGGTGGATTCGTCTACAGGGAAATGGTTTTACCTTGATTATTATGGGGCGGAGTGCGGGCCTTCTAAATTATGCGATCTTAAAGCTCTTATGGAAGAAGGAGCTCTAATGTCAGATCACTTGATCAAGCACGTAGATACTGATAGGTGGGTAACTGTTGAAAATGCAACTTCTCCTTTGGTGACTCTGAGTTTCCCATTCATTGTGTCAGACACCATAACACAGCTGGTGAAGCCTCCAGAAGCTCCTGGCAATCTTTTGGCTGATACAGGAGATGCTAGGCAATCTGGTCCTCAGAGTGGCGAGGAAATATCTGTCACTTTGTCTGAGCCAGTGGTTCGCACAGATGACACTGCAGCTGTTTTCGAGCCTTCAAAGGATCCCCACATTGATGCAAGGGTTGGGGCTCTGTTAGAGGGCTTTCCTGTTATTCCTGGCAAGGAACTTGAGACTGTTGCAGGTATTAGTTTGTCTGGAAATTACTTTAATTCTAATCAGTACCGAATACGTTCTTAAGAATTTGGTCCTATTTCTTGCTTTTTTTCTTTTCTAGATTTTTTACTTCCCATGTTTGTGGAATTTTTTCATCTTGCAGAAGTTCTGCAAATGAAGTTTGAACATGCAGAATGGCAAGGGTGGGGAAATTCTGAAGGTAGACTATCTCTGGAATTACTTTCATTTGTTCTTGTGTTTTTCTCTATTTTGGCTAAAAATCTGAGCGTTTATATATATATATATATATATATATATTTATTTATTTATTTAAGTAAAAAGGAGAGGGGTCTATCTGTCCTTGAACCACAGTTCTTCACTTATGTATTTATTTATTTTACTCCAGAAAAAACAAGCTTCTGTCTTTTTTTTTTTTTGTTTTTTTTTTTTGTAATGGCCCAGAAAGAAAAATGTATTTTAGTAATCAATGGCTTAGATGTAATACTTTAGTAGAGGAGGGGTATGTTTGCTCTACTGTAAAGCTAGAAGCACTTAAGCAGCTCTCAATAGGTTTTCCGTAATATGCTGGATAATATAATTTAACCATTTTTGGATTCAGGTATGTTTACCATGAAGTAAAGTTTAAAGCACGTAAACAACTCTCTATAGATTATACATAAAATGCTAGATAATATAATATAATTTAATTCATTTACTTATCAAAAAGGTGAAATAACTTCTGGTCGTGCCAAAATAATTGGCTTTGTTTGTTAAAGCTTTTTCCTTCTCTTTTTTGTTTTCTCTTTTCAGAACAAAAACACTAACAAATAAACTAAAATACAAAATGCTCAAAATTGTTTTCATATTTATATCACATCAAAGCATTTTTTTTTTTCTTTTAAAAAAAAGCACCCTCCTAGAATCATTAACAAATGGAGCCTTTATATTTATTTAGTTGGACTAGTTGATATTGTCTGTCCGGTCCCCTCCCCCCTCTTTCCCAAGAAGTCAGTTTCCCCCACTTTTAATATGAAGACAGTATGGACCCTAACCTAATATAGGCTTTGCAAGCAGAGTAGAAGGCGAGGTGTCAATTCTATTTCTGTTGCCTTGTACTAAGGCCCGCACCCCCACCCAAAAGAAAAAAAAAAAGAACAAGAAAAAAAAATCTGCATGTGAATTGTTGTTTTATCGTTGCAGTTGTGCACATAAGAATGTGAAAAGTTGATTTAGACATTATATGTATGTTACGAATTTTGTACATCCATATGGTTGAAATATTCTCTGAACAAGTCTTAATAACTGCATTAAATGCACATATCCAATCTACATATGCATGTCAAGATATGCATCTCATGACAAAAGTTTATTCCGGGCCAGGTACAGGTTTCCCGTGGTGTCAGACTCACATCAGCGAACATTCTGATCAGAAAACCGACGAATTGTCCAGAATTTCTGACATTAAATCAAAAGAAGCTTTAATTGTAGCCTCCGAAAAGGATCATGTTTTTGCCTGTGGAGAATTTGGTGACTGGTTTTCTGGCCGATGGTCATGCAAGGGTGGGGACTGGAAGAGGAATGATGATGCTGCCCAAGATAGATCTTTCAGAAAGAAGCTTGTTCTCAATGATGGCTTCCCGATATGCCAGATGCCAAAGTCTGGGCATGAGGACCCTCGGTGGCATCAAAAAGATGACTTGTATTTTCCTTCCCATAGCAGGAGGCTTGATCTCCCTCCTTGGGCCTTCTCTTTATCAGATGAAAGGATTGATTGCAGTATGAGCAGATCACTTCAAAGTAAGCCTGCTGTTGCAAGGGGAGTGAAAGGAACTATGCTTCCAGTGGTCAGGATAAATGCATGTGTGGTCAAGGACCATGGTTCATTCGTTTCTGATCCCCGCATGAAAGTCCGAGGAAAGGAGAGGTATTCTTCTAGGTCTTCTCGGCACTACTCTTCAAGTAGTGATGGCAAGAGATCATCGGTAGAAGGCGATTCTCAGTCAAAAAGTGTTAATGATCAAGGTTCACAAGACTCCTGGAAGTACATGACATCTATCAACGCTCCAAAAGATCATCTTTGCACAGTTGATGACTTGCAATTGCATTTGGGTGATTGGTACTACCTTGATGGTTCTGGGCATGAGCAAGGGCCTTCATCATTTCCACAGCTGCATGTCTTAGTAGATCAAGGTATTATTCAAAAACATATAAGTGTTTTCAGAAAATCTGATAAAATTTGGGTTCCAGTTGCCTCTGCTGGAGAGACCTCTGAAGCCACTGTCAAGAGTGAACAGGAGAACGATTCCGCTGGTGATTCTTCAAGAACTGTTTCACAATCTCAAGCTTCTGCCCTTGGTGATCCTAGAACAAAACCAAAATTTTCTCATGACCTGCATCCTCAATTCATCGGTTATACACGTGGGAAGCTACATGAATTGGTAATGAAATCATATAAAAGCCGTGAGTTTGCCGCAGCCATAAATGAAGTCTTAGATCCATGGATCAACGCTAAACAGCCAAAGAAGGAGATGGAGAAGCACATATACCGTAAATCAGGTATGGTTAATCTTTTAAATTTCCATTGGTATCCTGGATTTTGTTTATTGAAAAAGCGGATTTAGTTATTCCAGGATGAGGTACCAGGTATCTTTCTTTTATTTTCATCTCATACTGGCAGAGTTCTAGTAAAGGACCTGCTGTTCAGTCTTCAGCTAGGATATGTTTTTGGTAATAGTTCATCCGCAACCCCTTACTTGTAGCCACTAGACATAAAGGAAGTCATTTCTGATATTTGTGCAAGGTATTTTTGTGGTTTTCTCAGGTCTCATATGCATGCGGCTCTATGTCAAACTTTTTTATGCATGCATCTATTTTTCTATCCTTAAATGCATTGCCATCAATTTTCCAATAATAGAGATCCTGCACCAAAAGGCATAGCTGGCCCCTTTGGGTTTTTTTGTCTTCTTTATTTTATGCATGTGCTAGCTGCGTGTATGTATATTTTCTAATTTCATGGGTGCCGTTTAGCAAACAACATTACACCGCACTGTTCATAGTTTAAAAAATTAAAAAAGAAAATAATGATTGATATAGGAAAGTGAAAAAGTGGTATTGGAAAGTGGAAAAATTTTCTTTTGTAGTGATTTTTTTATTTGAATAGTAATAAAAGGTAAATGATGTGATATAAAAAGTGAATGATGGGATATTAAAGTGAGAATGTTTTGATGTTGATTTTTTTGAAAAAATAAAGTGACGTGTGGGAATGTGATGTAGTTTAACAGACAAGGCCTCTCTGCCTTCAATTGATTCATGAATATCATCCTCTTTGATGCAGTTTTTTTCTTGCTACTACTAGCTAGGTACTTGTTACTCCTTTTTCTTTTTGTTAATCCATTATATATTTTTGGGATTGGTGGGGGCTTGTTAACTACAGAAGGTGATGCACGTGCTTCCAAGAGAGCCCGGCTGCTGCTTGACGATATTGAAGAAGACTACGAAATAGAAGAGGACACACAGACAATTCAAAAAGATGAGTCCACGTTTGATGATCTATGTGGTGATGCTACTTTCTACAGAAAGGAGGGTGCAAATTCTGAAACTGAAATGGGAAGCTGGGGTTTATTGGATGGTCATGTGCTTGCTCGAGTTTTTCATTTTCTGAGATTAGACATGAAATCCCTTGCCTTTGTTTCTTTGACATGTAAACACTGGAGAGCTGCCGTTGGTTTTTACAAGGACATTTCAAAACAGATTGACCTATCATCTTTGGGTCCTAACTGCACCGACTCCATACTCTTGAACATCATGGTAGGTTTCCTTTGTTTGGCATTCTAGGATATCACAATTTCGTTTCTCTTTTATCTTGGCCTAATGTAATTGTTTGCTTACAGAATGGTTATAGCGAAGAAAAGATAAATTCGATGGTTCTAAAGGGTTGCACAAACATTACCTCAGTAACACTTGAAGAGATTCTTCATTCATTTCCTTGTATATCTTCTATAGACATCAGAGGTTGTGGCCAGTTTGATGAATTGGCTCGCAAATTTGCAAACATGAACTGGGTCAAGTCTAAAATAAGGAGTCTTAAACAGATTACTGAGAAAACTTCATCAAGTTCCAAAAAGGGTCGAGGCTGTGATATTGATGATTTTGGTGAACTAAAGGACTATTTTAATAGTGTCGATAAAAGAGACTCAGCGAATCAGTTATTCCGTCGAAGCTTATACAAAAGATCAAAACTATTTGATGCTAGAAGGTCCTCATCCATTCTATCTAGGGATGCCCGAATGAGGCGGTGGGCCATCAAGAAATCTGAGAATAGCTATAAGAGAATGGAGGAATTCCTTCTTTCAGGTCTTAAAGACATCATGAAGGAGAATAACTTTGATTTTTTTGTGCCCAAGGTATAGCTAGTCCTTGATTCTGCATGTCGTCATAAAAAAAAAGTTTCTCTATTATATATGTTCATAGTCTCTTATATCTTGTTCTTTTTGTTGACCAGGTTGCAGAAATTGAAGACAGAATTAAAAAGGGTTATTACATTGGCCATGGATTGAGCTCTGTCAAGGAGGATATCAGTCGAATGTGCAGAGATGCAATAAAGTAAGAGTTTTCAGGCCTGTATTTTGTGCTTCATAAAATAACAATGAATGATCAAATACCTTTAAATATCACAATCAAAAGGGCTTTTATTAACAAGGGGTTAGCAGCTCTTTAGGTTAAAGTATGATGGGTTAACTTATTACTGGTTAAGCAGTAGGATTTTTTTCTTTTTTGGTTCTCACCCTTAATTTGCGAACCAAGTCTTCTAAAGTTGTCATCACTCAGGGTTTTTCTGTAAGTTTGGGATACCGTATTTTAGTGTATTTTATTTCTTTGTGCAAGTTAGGCAACATAAAATTGTCTCAATCGACATTAACATTGATGTCAAATTAACTAATGTTCTTGCTGTTGCATCTGTGTTTCTGTCTCTGCAGTATTTTTGCGGTCAGGTCTTTATATGCTGAGTGCGACTCATGCAACAATGTTTCCTTTTCTCTTTTTTCTTAAATTTTCACTTAATTGGGTAATTATTTCTGTCTGTAGAGCAAAGCATCGGGGTGAAGCTGGAGACATGAATCACATTATTCCATTATTTATTCAACTTGCCACTCGTTTGGAAGAGAGTTCTAAGTCGTCTTATGAAAGGGATGAGATGATGAAGCCATGGGAAGATGATTCACCTTCTGCTTCGAAGTATAAGAAGAAGCCCAATAAATCTTTGACTGAAAGAAAGTACTTGAATAGGAGTAATGGCTCTAGCTTTGCAAATGGTGGTTTGGATTATGTAGACTATGCATCTGATCGAGAAATCAGAAGGCGTTTATCCAAATTGAATAAAATATCTATGGACTCAGAGAGTGAAACATCTGATGAGCATGACAGGTCTTCTGAAGATGGAAAGAGTGATAGTGAGAGTACAGCCTCAGATACAGAAAGTGACTTGGATGTCCGGTTAGAAGTTCGAACCGCGGAGTCCAGAAGAGATGGACGCTTTACACCAGATGAGGGTTTGGATTCTAGGACTGATGATCGTGAGTGGGGTGCTCGCATGACAAAAGCAAGCCTGGTTCCTCCTGTTACTAGAAAATATGAAGTCATTGATCAATACGTTACTGTTGCGGATGAGGAGGATGTGCAACGAAAGATGCGTGTATCTTTACCAGAGGACTATGCTGAGAAGCTTCAAGCACAGAGAAGTGGCACCGAGGAGTCAGATATGGAGCTTCCTGAAGTCAAGGACTATAAACCTAGGAAACAGCTTGGAGTTGAGGTTTTAGAGCAAGAGGTTTATGGAATTGATCCCTATACTCACAATCTTTTGCTTGATTCCATGCCGGAAGAATTGGATTGGTCTCCACTTGATAAGCATTTGTTTATTGAAGATGTGCTCCTTCGCACTTTGAATAAGCAAGTTAGGCACTTCACTGGGTCTGGAAACACTCCTATGATTTATCCGTTGCAGCCTGTATTAGAAGAAATAGAAAAATCTGCTGAGGAGGATTGTGACATACGAACTTTGAAAATGTGTCAGGGTGTTTTGAAGGCCATAGGTAGTCGTCCTGATGACAAATATGTTGGTTACAGAAAGGTATGTATGCATCATCATTATACTGCATGAGCATGGTACATCATTTTACTACTCTGACTTGTTACTATGCTGAGTCTCTTATTCTGTTACTTTCTGTTTGGTTGTGTTCATCAGGGGCTTGGTGTTGTTTGCAACAAAGAAGGCGGTTTTGGAGAAGAAGATTTTGTCGTGGAGTTTTTGGGAGAGGTATGACAACAATTGTTTGTGCAATCCATTTTCTAGCCATGAGAAAGTCCTTTGAAGGTTTATGATGTTGAACCTCCCCCACTCTTAAAAATAATTTTTGTAGGTTTATCCCGTTTGGAAATGGTTCGAGAAGCAAGATGGGATACGATCTTTGCAGAAAAATAATAAAGATCCAGCTCCAGAATTTTACAACATCTATCTTGAAAGGCCAAAGGTTTTCTTCAATTTAACAAGCCTTGTGCTGTAGGCTTTTAACGCTTTCTCCATTTCTCCTTGCATTGCTGACATTTTCATCTGGTCGTGCATTATAACCTGGCAGGGTGATGCTGATGGGTATGATTTGGTTGTTGTTGATGCTATGCATAAGGCGAACTATGCAAGTCGAATATGTCACTCATGCCGGCCTAATTGTGAAGCAAAGTGAGCCTTGTTTGTCTTTCTCTTTTTCCTGTTTATATCCTACCTCAGATTCATAAGCCACTTGATAATGGTATAGATACAGTATGAAAGACTTTGCTACTTATGACCTGCCTTTCGTACATTTTGGAATTTTGAATGGAGAGTAGTATAGAATGCAATAGAATGAAGTGATCTCATATCTTATATATATATATATATATAAAGGAAGTTCATTAAAAGTGCAAGGGGGAGAAAAAGACTTAGCAAATCAAGAATGAGAAAACAGATTACAAAAGTCTGCAAAGCTAGAGACATGGAGAAGGGAATTAGCTGAGATCCACTCAAATAGGGATTTAAGAAAAAATAAATCTATAGATCTGAGCTCGTTCTTTCACAACCATTGAAGCTTCGAGTGTTCATTTCTCTCTAAATGCACCACATTAAAAAGTAATGGATTACGTTGCTAACAATATCGATATCATTCTAACTAACCTTCTTTTCTAACATTCCACATTAAAATCTTTTACCTCATATACGAGGAATTAGCATCTTAAATTTTATTTACCTTGTCTAATTATCCAAAAAAAAAAAAAAGTGGACTGTTTTCAAAGTGTGTTGCATTTTTTGTTACTTATTACAGCTATATGAATTACTTTTTTGATAAGTGACATATTCTTGTTTATATTAGTTACTATGAATTCTTAATAAGTGGTGGGAATGATATTGAAGTTCTAGGATATATTGTTCGTTACTTCTTTTTTTTTTTTTTTTTAATCTTTTAATATGGAGAAACACGTGAGCATTCTCTCATTTACCCTCTTCCCAGATATCGTATTGCTTGGATGTGATTTTGTAAGTGAAACCAACTTTTGACCATCCTATAATTTTATCCTTGAATGCAGAGTTACTGCTGTAGGTGGTCATTACCAAATTGGAATTTATACTGTACGTAAAATTCAATATGGCGAGGAGATCACATTCGATTATAATTCTGTCACAGAGGTGTGTCTCTTTTCCCTGTTGGCCTTCTGTCTGTTTGGAGGATACTATACATGTTTCATAACTACTGATTAATGTCTGTTCATTTTGCTAGAGTAAAGAAGAATATGAAGTGTCAGTTTGTTTGTGTGGGAGTCAAGTTTGCCGGGGCAGCTACCTGAATCTGACAGGTGAAGGGGCTTTCCAAAAGGTACTGGCTTGAAGGCAATTTTCTTGACTATCCATGTTGAAAACTAAAAGCAAAATAAAATCATGAACAAAGTCTGATCAGGCTTCAAGGCTGTTAAGTTGGCTTTGACTAAACATCCTTATCATGTTGGATTAACATTCTTATCGGAATTCTTTCTGGTCACTGTAGAAGGCAAGCCTGATTGGGATTTTGATTTTCTCAGTGAAGTAATTATTAATTTTGTATTCTTGAGGCTGTTGCAGCCAGTGGAATTTTATTGGTCCTTTTCTACCTTGGATCTCAAAGTTGCGGTAGTTTCTGTTAAGTAGCTTATATTATCCATCCATCAGGTACTTGAGGAGTGGCATGGAATTCTGGACCGTTACCACTTAATGCTAGAAGCTTGCGAAGTAAATTCAGTATCTGAAGAGGATTACCTCGACTTGGGGAGGGCCGGTTTAGGCAGTTGTTTGCTTGGTGGGCTACCTGATTGGTTGGTAGCCTATTCGGCTCGCTTGGTATGTTCTTTTGCTGTCCCCCCTGATTTTTGTTCTGGAATTAACCTTTTCTGATAGTAATTTAGTCATCCTTTTGTTTTTCCTGACTTTTCCATTTTGGGTGAAGGTGAGGTTTATAAATTTTGAAAGAACGAAGCTACCTGCGGAGATTCTAAAGCATAATTTGGAGGAAAAAAGGAAATATTTTTCAGATATTTGTCTTGAAGTTGAGAGGAGTGATGCTGAGGTTCAGGTGAGTTGTTGATTGTCCTACTTCTCTCTTATTGTGTATGTGCACGCATGCATATGTTTGAGCAGGCTTGCACTTTCCTTGTGGATAATATCTTTTTTCTGGTGACACAGGCTGAGGGTGTGTACAATCAAAGGCTTCAGAATTTGGCTGTTACTCTTGACAAGGTGACTAGCTTCTCAAATTTTGTTATGTTAAGGAGCTTGCCAGTTCTTCTTTCCAGCTTCCATCTTTATTTCTTTACTAAAACCAGTGTCAGGACACATGAGACTATTTTGTTGTGATGGGCCTGGCTTTGGTGATTCTCTGAACCATATAGTTATATGATAAGATGATATTGATCCTGCTAGTCTGGGGTCTATAATCAAGAATCTGAGGCCAAAGTTATCTAAACCTTTGTATCATTCAATTACTTTGGATCTTTTAAGTTAATCTCTTTGTTAGGATCTTTACTCCTGATCTTTCAACTTGTGTCTAATGATGTCTTGGTGTTTTTAGTCTAGATCTCTGTTGTAAACAGAAAATTTTCTGCTTTCCTAGCTTTGTGAAAATGTTTATCTCTTGAGTTCTATTTACAGGTGAGGTATGTTATGAGAAGCATTTTTGGTGATCCGAAGCAAGCACCACCTCCTCTAGAGAAGCTGAGTCCTGAAGCCCTTGTTTCCTTTCTTTGGAAGGGAGAGGGATCATTTGTTGAGGAGCTTCTCCAATGCACGGCTCCTCATGTGGAAGAAGTTATGTTAAATGATCTCAAGTCCAAGATCCACGCTCATGATCCATCGGGTTCTGATGACATCCAGAAAGAACTTCAGAAATCTTTGTTATGGTGAGTAGTGTGCACTTCTTGGATTTTGTTTCAGTACTTTTTGAACTATGATGTTTTAACTGTTGAAACATAGTAGTCTTACGGGGTGTTCTTCGCTTGAAAGGTTGAGGGATGAGGTCAGAAATCTTCCATGTACCTACAAGTCTCGGCATGATGCTGCAGCTGACTTGATCCATATTTATGCTTACACAAAGTGCTTCTTTAGAATACGGGTATGTCTTACAGCTACAGTAACTCCTGGAATCTGTCTGCTAACTCTATCATGTGTAGTTCCTTTGATCTAAAGCAAATTTCATTTTTAAATGCAGGAATATAATTCTGTAACTTCTCCACCAGTTTACATTAGTCCACTTGACTTGGGCCCTAAGTACATTGATAAATTGGGGGCAGGTTTTCAGGAGTATTGCAAGACCTATGGTGAGAATTATTGTCTAGGGCAGCTGATTTTTTGGCATA
This sequence comes from Corylus avellana, assembly GCF_901000735.1. Classification (NCBI taxonomy): domain Eukaryota; kingdom Viridiplantae; phylum Streptophyta; class Magnoliopsida; order Fagales; family Betulaceae; genus Corylus; species Corylus avellana. The sequence continues at coordinate 6,296,521 of NC_081545.1, read as the reverse complement.
ACCAGACCAGTGCTGAGCCAGATTGTAGCCTGGCTAGAGCGAGTAGGGGTTGTTTGTTGTTACCTGAGATTGGTTCCTTCTATGCAAAGGTTCAGAGACCATCACGGCATCGTGTTTATGGCCCAAGGACTGTGAGGTTTATGCTGACAAGAATGGTGAGTTTAATAAGCTTATATTACGTTTATGTTCTTGTGTTCATTAAATTACTAGATATATGACCATTACCCTGACCTGGCCCATCCAAAACACTCTGTAAGCAACACTTCCAATCTCCATGTTTGCGTCTTAGGCATTGTGAGGGCTGTTGGACTCTTTTAGCAGAATAGTTAATGCTATGAAAATACCTGCTTAAAAGAGCTCCTTGGTGATTTGACGTTTTTGGTTGGTTTTGTTTGCATACCATATATTCTGGTGTAGATATGAAATTGTAGTCATTTTTTCTTACAGATTGCCCTTTTCCACATCTTGATATGTAGAGTTATGAATAGGTACTTTTGGTCATGTGGCTTAATTTAGGATGGCCCCTATAAGATAGTTTTATGAACTCTTGTTTGTTTTTCATTTTTGTTGACTTATCCAGATTCTTGTATGGACAGCTCTGTTGGATGCATAAATATTTATTTCAAATTAACATGTATTATTTAGGCTCTATTTGTTTCAGAGTAAAATATTGTTTGCAAAATGTTTTCCGTATTTTTCAGTGTTTGGTGTGACTGAAAATAAGTTTGGTTTGACCAAAAAAGCTTTTTAGTTTTAGAAAATGGTTTCTGTTTTTAAATTTCGTAAACTATTTTTCGAGTTTTAGTTTTTCCTTATCAAACCGTTAAGACCTCCGCTGGAGGTTGCTAGAAGTTGTTGACCATTTTACGCTGTTGCTAATTTTCCGTACAAGCAAAACGCCAAAAAGTATTTCATAGGAAGTGATTTTGTTGAAAATATTTTTCAGCGGAAAACATTTTACGTCGAAACAAACGGAACCTTAATATTAATTTTTATACTGGTTCGGTTCACATAAGTCTCTTGCTAAATCATCAAAGTTAGCTAACATGAAGCCTACCTAATTTATCCCCACTGCAAACATAGTCATGGGGAGGTCTTACAGATAATCAATAAATTTAACATACGTGAAAACTGCTACTTTTAACGACAAGCAGTTGTAACATTGGTTTCATAAGGGCCAGTGGTTGTAGTAAAATTGCCCCTAGTCTTAAATCTCCCTCAGGTTTCCCATTTAATGAACTTGAAGGGACTACTAAGGTTGTGGTGGACTAACCATTGCGATGTATGGAAACTACCTAACATGTTACTGAATTTTGAATGTTTTTCTTTTAGCTTTGCTTTATTTGCTTATCCGTTGCATCTTAAATGTTTTCCAGGAGAAGCAGTCCCAAAGACCATGGCCCAAGGATCGAATATGGTCATTCAAAACCTCTCCGAAAGTTTTTGGCAGCCCGACGTTTGATGCTGTTCGAAAAAATACTCCGCTGGACAAAGAGATGGTGCATTGGCTGAAACACAGACCTGCCATATTTCAGGCCATGTGGGATCGGTGAACTATTGCAGAGATTGGGGAAGCAGCAGGAATCATTAGCCAAGTCTTTGTTAATTGCTTTGGATTGATTTGTCAATTTTAGTTCACAGCTGCCCCCTTTAATGGGGGAGTTGTAATCATTCCAAAGCATCATTCGTTTTGTACTGCTTTTTCTCCTCATTCTTGTGTACAGTTTTTCTTACCATTGTAATTTGTAATTCGTTATCTGGTAGTGAGTAGCATTTGTTTTTCTCAGAAAAAAGAAAATTAGCATTGCTTTTCTCTCTAATTTAAGGAAAAAAAAAAAAAGAAGTGCAAAGAAGAAAAAAGTCCAAGGAATTGGGTGTTAATTATTTTTTTGGTTCCCCGTGTCAAAATTCTTTTGTGCCTTTCTTTCCTCTCACAGTAAGGCTTGTAATTTTCACAGAACAAGACGAATGAGCTGTATTTTCATCATTCTCATGTCTTGTTCATAGTTTAGGAGCATATTTTGACATTTACCTTCTAATTCTAATCTTGCTTATGTTTGTCAGAACTATTAGAAATAAGCTGGATGGGTAAGAGCCCCGCACGCTCTTCCAATGCAATCACTATAATTTATTTTGATAGAACCTAAATCTTATGTAACCAAACCAAGATTTCTGACTTGCTGTAATTGTAAAGTCTTATTTTTGCTGATCATTCATAATGGGAAGAGTTTTGGTTCTCATGGTAATTGTGATACAAGATTTTGTTAAGGGCAGAGTTTTTTTTCAAATTAGGTTGGAAGAACTTTTTTTAACTCAGTCTATAAAAATGACATGTGTCTATTTTTTTAATAACATATAAGATGCACATGAGTTTTTAATATTAGTTATTCCAATTTTGTTTCTGTTATTGAAAAAATATGTACATTTTACATGTTCAAATGATACATGTCATTTTTATAGACTGAATTGGAAGAAGTTCTTCCAACCCAGTTTGGAGGAAAATTTTGTTCAATTGTTAAATACTTGGTTTCCTGGTGTTGATAGGCCTCCATGAATGGAATTGTTCGATTGAATTTCTTGCTGTTAAATTTTAATTTGAGAATATGGTTTTCTGGTAAAATGTTTTCCTCTTCCATGTTACATTGCTGATAAACGTTGCAATCACTATGAATATCATATGCATGAGCAAAGGGGTCTGCGTGCACTATTAATCCTATGCCTGTCTATTCCTTTCAAGCTCAATCCAGCCCGATCTCGCCCAGCAAGGAAACGAATGCATTTTGCTAACGTGCAACGGCTTTTGCACTAGTGTGCTTGTTGCTTGTTCTATAGCAAAACGCCTTCTGTTGGCGAAATCAGAGGCAACCGTGGCAGTAGTTGTGGGTTCTTCATCTCCTTAACTTTCTTTGCGCTTGTGTTTCTCAGTTTAACTAAACAATTAAATGTAACCTACACTGAATATGCTTTGCTTCGCTGATAATCAAACCAGCTTTGTTTTTTTTTGGTCTCCTCAGTTTGATCTCATCAATAGGGGCAGCACTGTCTTTTCAACTGTGCCAGCCAATCGAACAGTACCTCTGGCAGGTGTCAATACACGCCCTACATTCTCTGTTGCCTCTCTGCTAAATTCCCAAATACTCCCTCCTTCCCTCCATTATAGAGCCAACCCCAGAAGGGCCAGAATTCACTCATTATAGGGCATAACCGTCAATTCGAAGCCTCATGTCGATTTCACGCACCAACAAATATTAATGACGGCAGCTTTCGTTAAAACAACCGTCCCCGTACCCAAAAGATTCCAAGCCAATCTCAGCCGTCCATTCACCCCCACCGCTTCCATCTAACGGCCTCCACCAAGGAACCGCCAGAAAACAATTTTTGGATTGCCCGCCCGGTGACCTGAAATAAACGGAAAACTGAGAAGCAGACAAAAGGTCGACAAAAATCATCCATGACCTACACCTGCCTGTCAGGTACTCCTATGTACGGCCCTATCAACCTCGACGTCCTAGCCGCCCACCTTCTGCACCAATCTCCTTTCACCACGCGTTCCTTCTTCTCGTAACCAACACGAAGATACAGAGGGACTGTGTGTGACTGTGTGAGAGAGAGAATCAGAGGCTATAAATACAGTCACCACCCCCACTCTCTCTCTCTCTCTCTCTCTGAGTCAGATACTGTGTTTTACTTTTTTCTGTTCGTGATGGAGAGGGAGTTTGATTCGAGTTTCGCCGGCGGTGAGAGCGACAATGAGTCTAGCATCGACGCGATGTTCTCCGGCCTGAGCTTTCAGTCATTTCTGGCCGAGAAAACCTTAATGCCGTTATACGGCGACTACGCATTCGGAGATCCTCCGCTTGGTTTTCTGGAGAACTCGACCAGTACGACCACACCGACGTCGTTTCCATTCACCTTCTTTAGCGAGGATTTTCCGGCTCTGAAGTACCGCAACCAACTCGGTCAAAACTCCTCCGACGAGGGCCCCCGAGTCGGACAACTCAAGTCCGGCGAAGACGCAGGGAAACACAAGCTCAACCTCAAGCTCCCCAAAACCGAACCGTTTCACTTCCATAACGAGTTCAACACCGAAACGATTCAGACTCAGACTCAGCCATTCAATTTCTTAACCAACCCAACCGCTGATCTCAAACTCTCACCGCATTTCTTCCACTTACCTCATTTACACTCGCTCGAACATTCCCAAGCCCAAGCATATCTTTCTGCGTCACCATCCAAACGTGCCCGAGTCGACTCAATGACCAGCCCGAGTCGACTCAGTGATCCCCAAACCCTAGACTCAATCGTGCAGAGCTGCTACTACCTGAACCGTCCGGTTGTCATCCCGCAGAGCAAGCTGGCTCGGCGGCGGCGCCAGAAGCTGAGCGAGAAGATGCAGGGCCTCCAGAAGCTAATGCCTTGGGATACCAAGATGGACATGTCCACCATGCTCGAGGAGGCCCACAAGTACGTGAAGTACCTTCAGGCCCAGCTAAAGGCCCTACAGTCCATGCCTACCCACTCCTCCAGGGCCTTTCCTGCGGCCCAGACCTCATACGGCGGCGTTTTCGGCTACCTGGAAAAGCTGACCAGGAGCCAGATCCTCCAAGTGCTCGTCAACTCGCCCGTGACGCAGAACGTGCTCTACTCCCATGGCTTCTGCGTCTTCTCGTTGGAGCAGCTCAGGGACGTCCCTTCTCTGCAGATGTTGCGATTCTTCAATCCCTGACCGAGCAAGGTGGCGCGTGGTTCGCACGCTCCGTCGCTTTCTTTTGGTGGCGGTTTTGAGGCTTCTCAGGGTTTTGGTAACAGTTTCAGGCGCTTTCTTGTCCATTTCCTTCTTTTGCTTTTTGGGTTGCCCTTTTTTTTTTTTTTTTTTTTTTTGGGATGTAAAAAGAAAAGAAAACATAGTGACAAGTACATCAAGGAATACGAAAAGGTTAGATGAAGGTTGAACAATATGTTGCTGAGAAAGCTGGGGGTGATGATGTTAAGTGTGAAGCCTTTGTTGCTGCATTTTGTGTAAAGGAGAGAGTAAGACATCATTACTACTTTTTTTGTGTTATCCTTTGAGTTGTGTGTCTCTGTTGTTGGGCTCATGATTTTTGCTTTCTAAGGTGTTCCGACTCTTGCATTGGTAATGTTTGTGCATATATATATATGATGCTTTGTTTTGTTTGCCAAAGAATCATGAGAGTGAGCTAGGGATATTGTTGTTACACTTGTGTTTTGTTTGGGCCATAGTTTGATGTTATTATACATTCCGTACCACTTTTTATATATGTTTTATAAAGTTGGTGTAAAAAAAAAAAGTGGTATTAAAACTTCATTTCCATTACATTAATCAGTATTCACCATTTTTCCTTTTGTCTTAAGAGTTTAGAGTAGTGGTCTATGGTGCTCCAGTTCCAGCGTTGGCATTATTAAAACACGGGTGTCAATTCTAATTAGAATTGGGCTTAAGATGGGTGGAATGGACTACAGAATCAAGCAATTCGAAAAGTTATGAGGCCCAACTATGTGATATCAGACCTGGTAACTGGTTGGGTTGGATACTCAATTCATCCCCTTTCGGTTTTGTCTGGGTGGTGCACTTCTTATTATTCTTTTCCTTCTTTTTTTCAAAGATTTCGAACCCGACTAAAAAAGTAATTTGAGATCGAAGTAGAACAAAAGTAATTTGAGATCAAAGTAGAACAACCCTGAACTGTAATTTTGTCAATAATTTGAGATCGATGAAAATGTTGTACATAGCATTATTCGGTTGCACCGCCACCACATTGCTAATTGGGAGTGGTGCGACCGCCATTGGTGCTAATTGGGAGTGGTCGCATCCACTCTAGTGGCACACCGCATGCTTTAGTTGTAGTCAAACATGGTATTTTTTTTGAGAAATTATTTTTAGAGTTAGGACATTTTAAAAATTTGACTAAACTCTAATTAAAAACTTTGGTCATTTCAAAATTAACTGCCGCATCTTGTTATTTTAGTTGGGCATTCAAAATAAAAATGACTCTTCCCGATTTTAATGGATCTTATTCCAACTTTAAAAGGGAGCCAAAGCATTAGACAAGATTCTGTTCCCCAAAACATCATATATGCATTGAGCCCTGATATGAGTTCGAGATTCCCCCAAAAAAAAAAAAAAAAAAAAGTCACATTTACATTAACATACCCAAGAAAATTCTAGATTTGACGGTGAGATACAGGTGGGGTGCATCATTTGGAAATGTACATTTTTTTGGGCTTTCTAGTCCATATTTTACGAGCTCAGGGGTCCACTTTTTTCCATTTAGTCAAGCCACTTCTGCAAAAGTCCTAGAGTTCTTCCACAGAAAATGACACTCACCATTATTAGGGGTTATAACTTTTGAAGCAAGAGACTAGACTTATAGCACAAAAATCACTCAAATTTTAAATTGTTATTGTGTTCTTCACCAGCCTCATTACCTCTAGGTAATTTCTAGCTAAGATTAAATTTGACTATTAAGTGTGTTTTTCTGTCTCTAGCAGAATATGCAACTTAACTTTTTTTTATCTAATATGAACAGTAAATAGGTTGATTAGCCTATTTACTATTTGCACAATAAAATTGTTTATTATTATTTTTCTGTCACTTTCTTTCTTTTACTCTCTCTTCTCCTCTTTCTTTTGCACTCTCTCCCACATAAAATTATATATTATATATATATATATATATATATATATATATATAAAAGAGTAGAATAGAAAATTTATTGAAGGGTGTATGAAAAAAATGAGTAGTTAAAATAAAATTTTATATTTTTCAATAGCTATTTTGCCTACTTTTGCCGAAGACCCTGCAAACAGAGTCCTTACCTACTTCAGAATCTTGCATGTAGGCTCCCTAAGTAAAAGTAATACAACTATGAAATGAATCCAAAAGTTTTCACCTTTTTTTTTTTTTGTCATTTAAAATAATGAACCGTCATTAAGAAGATAACATTAAATAGTAGGAAAAAGCGACTTTCTTTTTTCTTATTTTTACTTTTGGAATAAAAATTTAACCCGAGGTTGCCCAACACCCTAACCATTTCAGTAGGGATGGGATTATCATCAAAACACGACACAAAAAGACATTAATTAATTGGAAAATCCTAATATTTAGGATGGAATTATGATCAGCATAACAAAGAGAAAAAAATATGAAAATTATTATTAGGGATATTGTAAACCAAATTCTTTCTTTAAAGTTTAAACTACTCATGATAGTTCCAATTCATTTTGTTTGCCATTTAAGCTTCAATCAAATGAAACACGTTCAATGCTCAATTTTTATTTATTCATAATTTATTTCTATTTTTTTAATAGCAATTATTATTATTGAAGTGTTACCTGTATTTTATTAATTTATTTCTTGTTTTTTAAAAATTGTTTTGAAAAAAAAAAAAAAAGACGCACACACACAGTATATGGATAGAAAAGAATGATTTGCAAATCCATAGATATACATGAAAAGTCAAAGAAACAGAAAGACTTCCCACCGATTCATTTGGGCCATGAGTAGATGATGCCTCGGGAGGCTCCCTCAATGAGCTGGTTTATACCCTACTTTCCTTCCTCCCCCATCAAAGGAATCCAAGAGGCTAGAGCAAAGAAAAAGAAGAGAAAGAAGACACAAAAAGCAAATTAAAGTATGCCCCTGTTGTAGACAAAAGAAGCTTTTTCCCACTTAGCCCATCTGATCATCACAACCATTCTACACACTTTCCTCCTCTTTAAAACCCCCTTATTTTTCCTTCATAGATTCCTTCTCATGATCTAAACAGCATATATAGTAGCTAGCAACAGAGAAAGAAACACAGAAATTTCAAGTGCTCCAAATATTATCCAAAAATGTCCAAGTTAGTAGGTTCCTTCATTTGTCTGTTGATTGTGGCAATGGATATCATGGCTGGGATTCTTGGCATTGAAGCAGAAGTTGCACAAAACAAGGTATATGTATATAATCATTCTATAAATGGCAGAAACGTTTTAATTTTGTTACTCAAATTTTGTTCTTCAACAGGTGAAGCAGCTAAGGCTGTTCATATTTGAGTGTAAAGAACCAAGCAGCCAGGCTTTCAAGCTAGGTTTTGCTGCTGCAACACTTCTGGGTCTAGCCCATGTCATAGCAAACTTACTAGGTGGCTGCAATTGCATTTGTTCTCAAGAAGAGCTCGAAAAGGCTTCCCCCAGCAGGCAACTCTCACTGGCCTGCCTCTTCTTCACTTGGTAGATATATGTGTTGGAACATAAATTGAATCTATTCTTATAAGTTTAAAGTGGTAATTTATGGCTTGATTGTATATTTCCATGATTTTGTGATTGATCGATCAGGATCATATTAGCCGTGGGATTGTCCATGCTGGTGATAGGGACTTTGTCAAACCACAAGTCAAGGGCTTCCTGCGGTTTCTCACACCCTCATTTCCTGTCGATTGGAGGGGTTTTGTGCTTTGTTCATGGGCTGTTTTCTGTTGCATATTACATTTCTACCACTGCCATACATAGTGAGTAAGAAGACAAGCTATGGAGGCCAAGCTTAAACCCAGTGGTTACTTTACCAATCCATCTCTTTCATGCTACATGGGTGCTTCTGATTTTCAAAATGTAATCACTTCAGATGACAATTGTGCCCTCTAGAATGCCGTATGAGACAATGATATTACTAATTTTTCTATTCTTTTTTTGTAATTCTGCGGTTATATTAAGAACTAGCTAGTTAACTACATTGCCCACTAACACATTCTGCATATCTTACGTTGCATTTGCATAACAGCATTATCAAGTAGTTCTTCGATTGGAAGTTCATTGAAAAAGAAATATGTGGTCTCACTCAATAAGCTTTATAATATAAAAATCTCATCTCCTTTTCTTAGCTGAGAAGAAAAACAGGAAAAAGAAATGTTACTCTTCACATTCATTTATCACTCATTTCATACCGGGTGATGTAATGCATTTTAAGTGGTTTTTCTTTTGTCTTTTTTTAAATGACTAGCATAGAAAGCCACTTAAAACACGTCATGTCAGCTGGTGTGTAATGAATTTGATAAATAGGTGTGAAGAGTAGCATCACAAAGAACATGTTCTGGATTGTATTGGAAAATATAGCTTTTAAAATTAAAGAGTGTTTTTGAAAAAACACTTTATTTTTAAGCTTTTTTCAAAAGTGCATTTTGACAATTTTTTAAATAAAAAGGTCAAAGAAGTATTTTTGACAATTCTTTTCAAACATGTCAGCTTTTTGGGTACTAAATGTACTTTTTAACATCTTTAACGCAATTATAAACAGATTCTAAAAAAGTAAACACATCTCCATTTGGGTGCATTTCGATCAAAAAAAATCTGAGGTGCTTTTATAATGTTTAGCCTGTTGATATGGATGTCAGCCTTTTGGGTACTAAATGTACTTTTTAATCTCTTTAACGCAATTATAAACAGACTCTAAAAAAGTAAACACATCTCCACTTGGGTGCATTTCGATCCAAAAAATCTGATGTGCTTTTATAATGTTTAGCCTGTTGATATGGATGTTAGCTTTTTGGGTACTAAATGTACTTTTTAACCTCCCTAACGCAATTATAAATAGAATCTAAAAAAGTAAACACATCTCCATTTAGGAGCATTTTGATTCAAAAAATCTGAGGTGATTTTATAATGTTTAGCCTGTTGATATGGTGTATCTAATCTGATGGTGTTATGGTAATGGGTGGATTTTTGTCTTCATTTGACATTGGAGATAAATCTAAATCTTACAAAATTTAAGCTATAGTCTAAAGTTAAACATAATTTGAGGAGATTATTAATTTGTTATAGTTGAGTTTGGCTTGGACCCATTGAAATTTGAACACGTTAACCAATCACATTGAACTATGTCTTTGACAAGTCACTATCTCTTTGTCCAAATAAAATTCAGCCGACTTATCCTGTTTGTCTCTCCTTAATTTCAGGCTTTCACCTATTACAAAAGCTTTCGGGATTTTTCTCATTGCAACCCAAGTTGTGAAGCATCATAGAAAAGCTCAAAAAGCCCATAAGGTAGGGGCTTAAATCAGCCCACGATTTCCCCCTTGCTTATGAATTTGTCCAAAAAAAAACTTACTATTATTCAATAGTTTGAGGTTTAGCCCATTAAGGAAGGAATTTGTTTGGCCAGAGATTCTTTTAATTTTCGGCTAAAAAATCGAGGAAATTAACACTGCTATTGTATTTGCTAGTACGTACTTGAGCTACTCTAATAATTAATGATGTTTTTAGAAGGCTAAGGGTTAGTTTGGGTGTGCGTTTGAAAGGTTTAAAAATGCATTTAACACTAAAAAATTTTGTTCAAAGAAAAAAGTACTCGTTTAATAAAAAAAATTGAACGCGCTTTTAAGGGTTCAAAAAACCTAAAAATGGTTAAAAGATACTTTTGGTTTTTAAGCTTTTGCTAAAAAGGTGTTTTTTTTTTTACTTAAAAGTTTCATTTTTCAAACGCAATTTCAAATATGTCTTAAATCAATATGGACTTGTGAAAAAAAAAAATACTCCTAGAAAACAAATCAGTAATAGACAGAAGGCAACTCTTAGTGGGATTTAAGATCATGCCCCCATCATCAATTACATAGACAATGGGTTTTTTTTTTATTTTTTTTATTTTTTTTATTTTTTATTTTTTATTTTTTTAAAGCAAATTACAAATAAAGGGAATGGTTATATAGGAGGATCATTCTCATTACTGATCCTAAAGGAAGAGAAGATAGGGATAGTATTGAAAATGCTTCCAAACACAAGGTTGGTAGCGGCCCACTTGGCGAGATGGTGCGCACGAAAGTTTGCACTTCTTGAAACTTTTGCAACATTCCAATCTTGAAGATACTGGAGTTTCAGTTGTATGTTAAAGATGATAGGAGCAAATGACCTGTCTGAGAGGAGAGATGACTGATTAATAGTCATAATTGTAATCAAAGAGTCACCTTTCAGCATTAATTTAGAGCAACCATTAGATGGGGCAAAGTCCACTCCTGTTAAAGCCGCCATAGCTTCTCCTTTATTAACATCATGAGAGTTTAGCTCTTTGGTGAATGCCAAGAAAATATCACCTTTGTCATAGACAAGGGAATTTGAATGGGTGAGAGTAGGGGTGTCAACCCGGTCCAGTTTCCTGAATTTCGGCCAAAATCGGGAACCGGAATCGGGGTACCCCAGTTCTTGGTTTTGGGAAACCGGAACCGGGAACCCGGTCTCGGTTAACCGGGGTCCCGGTTATTGTTGAGTTCCAATTTTACCTGGTCCAGTAACCGATTTTTTAAGAAAATTCGTTTTTGGGCTTATTTTAGGTATTGAGCCTAAAATAAGCCCTTTTTTTTTTTTTTTTTTATAAATTGGCCAATTTTTAAAAAAATCTATTAGTCTTTTTGTTTAAATTAAATGGGCTTTGTTGTGATTGTTCCAAATAATTAAAAAATAAACCTAAAAAAGTCCAAAAATCCTATATATATAAAATGGAAACCCGGTTTTTGGATTTTTCAAACAGGAACAGGAACCGGAACCGGAACCGGGACCCTGGTTTTCCGGTTCCGGTTCCGATTTCCCACTAATTTTTGACACCCCTAAGTGAGAGACCCATCTATTTGAGGCCGGTGGAACTTGCACCTGTCCTTTTTATGAGACTGCCCGAATTGCAACCAATCCCATAAGGGAGACATCAAATTCATAAATGACGAGAAAAAAAAAAAAAAAAAACACAGAAATATATTTTCTGAATGAACTTTAGATAGATAAATTTATTACAGGGGTGAATTAGTTAAGTTGCATCAAATCAAATCATGAAGTTGGTTGGGCGCCATAGTCCTTAATACATAAAGATACATTAGTTTCTTTATGTATTCTTTTTTTGCTGTTTATTTAAAAAAGAAAATGCTTAAAAACTTGGGCATTGAGACCATTATGGTTGAGGACACTACCATAGAACGAACCCGACCCGTTTTGAAATTTGTGCATAATTTGAGACGGAACTAGGACGCCATTGGTTCCTTCTCTCTAATGGGACTCAATATTACGTTAATTTGTAATTGTCTCTCACGTAGGCTTGGTGAGGACTAGCTATTCCATTAATGGTTTGATGGAGTATTCCTTTAAATAAGGGTTACAGATGACGGCTGCTAAGTGGTTTGATACAAATGCACTGCAATTGATGCTTATCCATTATCTGTTTGAAGTTGCTTTGGCTTCTCATCATTGTATATAGACAGTTCAATTGTGATGGTATATCTCAGTTTGGCAGGACATCTGCTAGCATCTCCATCTTTGGCAACATAGTTGGTACCATTTCCATCTTCTTCATTCAGTACTGGATCCCCAGTATCTTCATTTACTTCATGGATCATCCAAGCAAGATTCTTGGACTGCATAGACTTCTCTAACGGATCAGAATTCGTATAATTTGTAGATTCTATATGTGATTTCAGGCTGTTTCTTGCATCAAACGGTTAATTTGAAAGATGCTACTTATTAAAAATGTGACATGTTAACTAAGGCAATTAAAAAAACTTTTCCTTTCAAAAGACTTCTTCATTTTAAAGAAACACCTTCTTCTTTAAAAAACTAAAAGAGTGTTTTTGGCAAAAAAACTTTTTTACAATATAAAGCATAAGTACCTGATTAAAATATACTCAATTCTCATAACATGTTACATTTTTATTATGCAACATTATTCAAACCGTTCGATGCAAGGAATTGTCTGAATTCACATACTTTTAGAATCAATAATTATTTATTTTTTAAATTGAAAGAAATCCTTATATATCCTTTCATTAATAGCTTTTACCCACTTAACCCAGCTGATAAGAATTATCTACACACTTTCTGCTCTTTAAAAGGCCCCCTTACACATGTTCCTTCTCATCTAAAGCATAGTAGTAAGCGAGAGAGAGAGAGAGAGAGAGAGAGAGATTTCAAGTGCTCCATATATTATCCAAAAAATGTCCAAGTTAGCAGGTGCTCTCATTTGTCTGTTGATCGTGGCAATGGATGTCATTGCCGGGGTTCTTGGCATTGAAGCAAAAATTGCACAAAGCAAAGTATATACATATCATTCCATCAATGGCAGAAAAAAGTTGGCATGTTAATATGGTTTTTATGTTGTAAACTCAACCTTTTCAAATTTCTTCTTCAACAGGTGAAGCACGTAAGGCTGTTTATATTTGAGTGTAAAGAACCAAGCAGCCAGGCTTTCAAGCTAGGTTTAGCTGCAGCATCACTTTTGGGTCTAGCCCATATCATAGCAAACTTGCTTGGTGGCTGCAATTGCATTTGCACTCGAGAAGAGTTTGGAAAGGCTTCCCCCCGCAGGCAACTCTCAGTGGCCTGCTACTTCTTCACTTGGTAATTAATTAACCCTGATTACTTTGGCTTTGTTACCATTTTCTATGAATTTAAACTTTTTAGATAAGTATCAGAGCGAGTTTAAACCTTAATTCTATCATTCACCTTTATTTCAGTTAAAATTTTTTAGGGTTCGGCCTCACTTCTTGTAAAGGAATTTAAGCTTACCAGCACTTTAAATGATTAAATCTACTATTTTTTTATTGGTTTAAACTTTTGAGATAAATGACAATTTAACACTCTTATTGTATTTTCATGGTTTATGATTGATCAGGATCATATTAGCCGTGGGATTGTCCATGCTGGTGATAGGGACTTTGTCAAACCACAAGTCAAGGGCTTCCTGCGGTTTCTCACACCATCATTTATTGTCCAATGGAGGGATTTTGTGCTTTGTTCATGGGCTGCTTTGTGTTGCATATTACGTTTCTACCATTGCCAACCATGCATAGCTAGTGAGGAAGAAGACAAGTACGAAGGCCAAGCTTAAACCCGGCCAGTGGTTACTTTACCAATCCATGTCTTTCATGCTACATGCATGGGGGCTTCTAATTTTCAAAATGTAATCCCTTCATATGACAATTTTTTTTTTTTTTTTTTTTTTCATATGACAATTGTGTTCTCTAGAATGCCACATGCGACAATGATATTACTAATTATTAATTAATATTTCTCTCTCTCTCTCTCTCTCTCTCTTAATTCAGCTGTTATTAATATAATATTTCCCAGACTAAAAGTGCAATTCAAAACTAAATTGCAAAAAATGTATTGCTTGGAAGTGCATTTTTTTAAAATTACAATTTAAAATGTAGAAAAATATGCATTTTTCAAATTGTAGGCAAGATGATGCATTTTTAAAAATTGTAATTCTAAAGGCAAAACTACGATTTTACCAAACGTTTAACTGTATTTTTAATACCATGTTTTTAAATATCATGTTTTAAAATTGATATTTTTAAATCTCGTTTTTGAAAATTGTAAACCCAAAAGAACCCTAAGAACATTGCCCACTAACTCATTGTGTATCTTATATATGTTGCATCACTCCATTATCAAGTTCTTTGATTGGAAGTTTATTGCAAAAGAAAAATGTGGTCTTATTCGAATTAGCTTTATAGGATCCGGCTTCTATGCGGTGGTGAAAACTACGGCATAAGAGTTGTTATGCAAAACGGCACAGTTTTGCACAATATACCAAGTAAAACTGTGCCGTTTTGCTCTTTGCCTTATTTAATAAATAATAAAAATATAATATGTATTTTCTCACTTACGCCGTTAGCCCAAGAGAAACCAAACGGCAATATCTTACTCATCAAACAGCCTGTGAAAAGTGAAAACACAAGAGCTCAGGCCAGTCAAGAGACTTCATTGGAGCAGAGTGCCTAGCATTCACAGGTATTCCATTCTCTGTCTCCCTCTCTCTTTCTCGATAAGCATTTTTTGATTCGGATGTTTTGGTGGAGGGGTTCGTTGATTTGGGTTTTTGATTCTGCATTATTGACATCACCAAACACACACCCACCGCCAATTTCAGTAGCTGCACGACCACCGGTGGTTTGGCTTGCTGCCAAATGAATTCCACCTGCTCGCTAATGTCATCATGCACGCCTTGGAAAGTGTTGGGAAGTATGGCCGACGTGGTCGAGAGCCTGTCCATTTGGGTTGCTCTGTTTTAGAGTTTTTATTCTGTTTGTGATTAATTCTCGGAGACGAAGAAAGCTGAATTTGCGAAAGAAACACGAATGTTTTATTTTTTATGAAACAACTTTTCGTAAAACTGCTGTGATTTATACAGAATTAAAAAAAAAAAAAAAAAACCCAAATCAACAAATCCCTCTACCACCAAAACATTAGAATCAAAAAATCAGATCCGGCTTACCGAAAGAGAGAGGGAGACAGAGAATGGAATACGATAGGCACTCCAGCTCCGGCGAAGCCTCTTGACTGGCCTGAGCTCTTATGTTTTCACATTTCACGGGCTGTTTGATGAGTAAGGTATTGCTGTTTGGTTTCTCTTGGGCTAACGGCGTAAGTGAGAAAATACATATTATATTTTTATTATTTATTAAATAAGGCAAAGAGCAAAACGGCCCAGTTTTACTTGGTATATTATGCAAAACTGTGCCATTTTGCATAACAGCTCCTATGCGGTAGTTTTCACTACCGCATAGAAGCCGTATCCAG
>NC_081545.1:6262923-6280872 GCF_901000735.1 Corylus avellana | reverse complement strand
TCATCCATGACCTACACCTGCCTGTCAGGTACTCCTATGTACGGCCCTATCAACCTCGACGTCCTAGCCGCCCACCTTCTGCACCAATCTCCTTTCACCACGCGTTCCTTCTTCTCGTAACCAACACGAAGATACAGAGGGACTGTGTGTGACTGTGTGAGAGAGAGAATCAGAGGCTATAAATACAGTCACCACCCCCACTCTCTCTCTCTCTCTCTGAGTCAGATACTGTGTTTTACTTTTTTCTGTTCGTGATGGAGAGGGAGTTTGATTCGAGTTTCGCCGGCGGTGAGAGCGACAATGAGTCTAGCATCGACGCGATGTTCTCCGGCGTGAGCTTTCAGTCATTTCTGGCCGAGAAAACCTTAATGCCGTTATACGGCGACTACGCATTCGGAGATCCTCCGCTTGGTTTTCTGGAGAACTCGACCAGTACGACCACACCGACGTCGTTTCCATTCACCTTCTTTAGCGAGGATTTTCCGGCTCTGAAGTACCGCAACCAACTCGGTCAAAACTCCTCCGACGAGGGCCCCCGAGTCGGACAACTCAAGTCCGGCGAAGACGCAGGGAAACACAAGCTCAACCTCAAGCTCCCCAAAACCGAACCGTTTCACTTCCATAACGAGTTCAACACCGAAACGATTCAGACTCAGACTCAGCCATTCAATTTCTTAACCAACCCAACCGCTGATCTCAAACTCTCACCGCATTTCTTCCACTTACCTCATTTACACTCGCTCGAACATTCCCAAGCCCAAGCATATCTTTCTGCGTCACCATCCAAACGTGCCCGAGTCGACTCAATGACCAGCCCGAGTCGACTCAGTGATCCCCAAACCCTAGACTCAATCGTGCAGAGCTGCTACTACCTGAACCGTCCGGTTGTCATCCCGCAGAGCAAGCTGGCTCGGCGGCGGCGCCAGAAGCTGAGCGAGAAGATGCAGGGCCTCCAGAAGCTAATGCCTTGGGATACCAAGATGGACATGTCCACCATGCTCGAGGAGGCCCACAAGTACGTGAAGTACCTTCAGGCCCAGCTAAAGGCCCTACAGTCCATGCCTCCCCACTCCTCCAGGGCCTTTCCTGCGGCCCAGACCTCATACGGCGGCGTTTTCGGCTACCTGGAAAAGCTGACCAGGAGCCAGATCCTCCAAGTGCTCGTCAACTCGCCCGTGACGCAGAACGTGCTCTACTCCCATGGCTTCTGCGTCTTCTCGTTGGAGCAGCTCAGGGACGTCCCTTCTCTGCAGATGTTGCGATTCTTCAATCCCTGACCGAGCAAGGTGGCGCGTGGTTTGCACGCTCCGTCGCTTTTTTTTGGTGGCGGTTTTGAGGCTTCTCAGGGTTTTGGTAACAGTTTCAGGCGCTTTCTTGTCCATTTCCTTCTTTTGCTTTTTGGGTTGCCCTTTTTTTTTTTTTTTTTTTTTTTGGGATGTAAAAAGAAAAGAAAACATAGTGACAAGTACATCAAGGAATACGAAAAGGTTAGATGAAGGTTGAACAATATGTTGCTGAGAAAGCTGGGGGTGATGATGTTAAGTGTGAAGCCTTTGTTGCTGCATTTTGTGTAAAGGAGAGAGTAAGACATCATTACTACTTTTTTTGTGTGATCCTTTGAGTTGTGTGTCTCTGTTGTTGGGCTCATGATTTTTGCTTTCTAAGTTGTTCCGACTCTTGCATTGGTAATGTTTGTGCATATATATATATATGATGCTTTGTTTTGTTTGCCAAAGAATCATGAGAGTGAGCTAGGGATATTGTTGTTACACTTGTGTTTTGTTTGGGCCATAGTTTGATGTTATTATACATTCCGTACCACTTTTTATATATGTTTTATAAAGTTGGTGTAAAAAAAAAAAAGTGGTATTAAAACTTCATTTCCATTACATTAATCAGTAATCACCATTTTTCCTTTTGTCTTAAGAGTTTAGAGTAGTGGTCTATGGTGCTCCAGTTCCAGCGTTGGCATTATTAAAACACGGGTGTCAATTCTAATTAGAATTGGGCTTAAGATGGGTGGAATGGACTACAGAATCAAGCAATTCAAAAAGTTATGAGGCCCAACCATGTGATATCAGACCTGGTAACTGGTTGGCTTGGATACTCAATTCATCCTCTTTCAGTTTTGTCTGGGTGGTGCACTTCTTATTATTCTTTTCCTTCTTTTTTCAAAGATTTTGAACCCGACTAAAAAAGTAATTTGAGATCGAAGTAGAACAAAAGTAATTTGAGATCAAAGTAGAACCCTGAACTGTAATTTTGTCAATAATTTGAGATCGATGAAAATGTTGTATATAGCATTACTCGGTTGCATCGCCACCACATTGCTAATTGGGAGTGATCGCGTCCACTCTAGTGGTACACCGCATGCTTTAGTTGGAGTAGTAAAACATTGTACTTTTTTTGAGAAATTATTTTTAGAGTTGGGACATTTTAAAAATTTGACTGAACTCTAATTAAAAACTTTGGTCATTGCAAAATTAACTGCCACATCTTGTTATTTTAGTTGGACATTCAAAATAAAAATGACTCTTCTCGATTTTAATGGATCTTATTCCAACTTTAAAAGGGAGCCAAAGCATTAGACAAGATTCTGTTCCCCAAAACATCATATATATGCATTGAGCCCTGATATGAGTTCGAGATTCCCAAAAAATAAAAATAAAAAGTCACATTTACATTAACATACCCAAGAAAATTCTTGATTTGACGGTGAGAATTGAGATACAGGTGGGGTGCATCATTTGGAAATGTACATTTTTTTGGGCTTTCTAGTCCATATTTTACGAGCTCAGGGGTCCACTTTTTGCCATTTAGTCAAGCCACTTCTGCAAAAGTCCTAGAGTTCTTCCACAGAAAATGACACTCACCATTATTAGGGGTTATAACTTTTGAAGCAAGAGACTAGACTTATAGCACAAAAATCACTCAAATTTTAAATTGTTATTGTGTTCTTCACCAGCCTCATTACCTCTAGGTAATTTCTAGCTAAGATTAAATTTGATTATTAAGAGTGTTTTTCTGTCTCTAGCAGAATATGCAACTTAACTTTTTTTTTATCTAATATGAACAGTAAATAAGTTGATTAGCCTATTTACTATTTGCACAATAAAATTGTTTATTATTATTTTTCTGTCACTTTCTTTCTTTTACTCTCTTCTCATCTTTCTTTTGCACTCTCTCCCACATATATATATATATTTTAAAAAAGAGTAAAATAGAAAATTTATTGAAGGGTGTATAAAAAAAATGAGTAGTTAAAGTAAAAATTTATATTTTTCAATAGCTATTTTGCCTACTTTTGCCGGAAACCCTGCAAACAGAGTCCTCACCTACTTCATAATCTTGCATGTAGGCTCCCTAAGTAAAAGTAATACAATTATGAAATGAATCCAAAAGTTTTCACCTTTTTTTTTTTTTTTTTTGTCATTTAAAATAATGAACCGTCATTAAGAAGATAACATTAAATAGTAGGAAAAAGCGACTTTCTTTTTTCTTATTTTTACTTTTGGAATAAAAATGTAACCCGAGGTTGCCCAACACCCTAACCATTTCAGTAGGGATGGGATTATCATCAAAACACGACACAGAAAGACATTAATTAATTGGAAAATCCTAATATTTAGGATGGAATTATGATCAGCATAACAAAGAGAAAAAAAATATGAAAATTATTATTAGGGATATTGTAAACCAAATTCTTTCTTTAAAGTTTAAACTACTCATGATAGTTCCAATTCATTTTGTTTGCCATTTAAGCTTCAATCAAATGAAACAAGTTCAAAGCTCAATTTTTATTGATTCATAATTTATTTCTATGTTTTATAGCAATTATTATTATTGAAGTGTTACCTGTATTTTATTTATTTCTTGTTTTTTAAAAATTATTTTAAAAAAAAAAAGAAAAAAAAAGACACACACACACAGTATATGGATAGAAAAGAATGATTTGCAAATCCATAGATATACATGAAAAGTCAAAGAAACAGAAAGACTTCCCACCGATTCATTTGGGCCATGAGTAGATGATGCCTCGGGAGGCTCCCTCAATGAGCTGGTTTATACCCTACTTTCCTTCCTCCCCCATCAAAGGAATCCAAGAGGCTAGAGCAAAGAAAAAGAAGAGAAAGAAGACACAAAAAGCAAATTAAAGTATGCCCCTGTTGTAGACAAAAGAAGCTTTTTCCCACTTAGCCCATCTGATCATCACAACCATTCTACACACTTTCCTCCTCTTTAAAACCCCCTTATTTTTCCTTCATAGATTCCTTCTCATGATCTAAACAGCATATATAGTAGCTAGCAACAGAGAAAGAAACACAGAGATTTCAAGTGCTTCAAATATTATCCAAAAATGTCCAAGTTAGTAGGTTCCTTCATTTGTCTGTTGATTGTGGCAATGGATATCATGGCTGGGATTCTTGGCATTGAAGCAGAAGTTGCACAAAACAAGGTATATGTATATAATCATTCCATAAATGGCAGAAACGTTTTAATTTTGTTACTCAAATTTTGTTCTTCAACAGGTGAAGCATCTAAGGCTGTTTATATTTGAGTGTAAAGAACCAAGCAGCCAGGCTTTCAAGCTAGGTTTTGCTGCTGCAACACTTCTGGGTCTAGCCCATGTCATAGCAAACTTGCTAGGTGGCTGCAATTGCATTTGTTCTCAAGAAGAGCTCGAAAAGGCTTCCCCCAGCAGGCAACTCTCACTGGCCTGCCTCTTCTTCACTTGGTATATATATGTGTTGGAACATAAATTGAATCTATTCTTATAAGTTTAAAGTGGTAATTTATGGCTTGATTGTATATTTCCATGATTTTGTGATTGATCGATCAGGATCATATTAGCCGTGGGATTGTCCATGCTGGTGATAGGGACTTTGTCAAACCACAAGTCAAGGGCTTCCTGCGGTTTCTCACACCCTCATTTCCTGTCGATTGGAGGGGTTTTGTGCTTTGTTCATGGGCTGTTTTGTGTTGCATATTACATTTCTACCACTGCCATACATAGTGAGTAAGAAGACAAGCTATGGAGGCCAAGCTTAAACCCAGTGGTTACTTTACCAATCCATCTCTTTCATGCTACATGGGTGCTTCTGATTTTCAAAATGTAATCACTTCAGATGACAATTGTGCCCTCTAGAATGCCGTATGAGACAATGATATTACTAATTTTTCTATTCTTTTTTGGTAATTCTGCGGTTATATTAAGAACTAGCTAGTTAACTACATTGCCCACTAACACATTTGCATATCTTATGCTGCATTTGCATAACTGCATTATCTAGTTCATCGATTGGAAGTTCATTGAAAAAGAAATATGTGGTCTCACTCAATAAGCTTTATAATATAAAAATCTCATCTCCTTTTCTTAGCTCTGAAGAAAAACAGGAAAGAGAAATGTTACTTTTCACATTCATTTATCACTCATTTCATACCGGGTGATGTAATGCATTTTAAGTAGTTTTTGTTTTATCTTTTTTTAAATGACTAACATATAAAGCCACTTAAAACACGTCATGTCAGCTGGTGTGTAATGAATTTGATAAATAGGTGTGAAGAGTAGCATCACAAAGAACATGTTTTGGATTGTGTTGGAAAATATAGCTTTTAAAATTAAAGAGTGTTTTTGAATTTTTTTTTTATTTTTAAGCTTTTTCTAAAAGTGCATTTTGACAATTTTTAGAATAAAAAGGTTAAAGAAGTACTTTTGACAATTTTTATCAAACATGTCAACTTTTTGGGTACTAAATGTACTTTTTAACCTCTTTAACGCAATTATAAACTAACTCTAAAAAAGTAAACACATCTCCATTTGGGTGCATTTCGATCCAAAAAATCTGAGGTGCTTTTATAATGTTTAGCCTGTTGATATGGTGTGTCTTCTTTGATGGTGTTATGGTAATGGGTGGATTTCTGTCTTCATTTGAAATTGGAGATAAATCTAAATCTTACAAAATTTAAGCTATAGTCTAAAGTTAAACATAATTTGAGGAGATTATTAATTTGTTATAGTTGAGTTTGGCTTGGACCCATTGAAATTTGAACACGTTAACCAATCACATTGAACTATGCCTTTGACAAGTCACTATCTCTTTTGTCCAAATAAAATTCAGCCGACTTATCCTGTTTGTCTCTCCTTAATTTCAGGCTTTCACCTATTACAAAAGCTTTCGGGATTTTTCTCATTGCAACCCAAGTTGTGAAGCATCATAGAAAAGCTCAAAAAGCCCATAAGGTAGGGGCTTAAATCAGCCCACGATTTCCCCCTTGCTTATGAATTTGTCCAAAAAAAACTTACTATTATTCAATAGTTTGAGGTTTAGCCCATTAAGGAAGGAATTTGTTTGGCCAGAGATTCTTTTAATTTTCGGCTAAAAAATCGAGGAAATTAACACTGCTATTATATTTGCTAGTACGTACTTGAGCTACTCTAATAATTAATGATGTTTTTAGAAGGCTAAGGGCTAGTTTGAAAGGTTTAAAACTGCGTTTAACACTAAAAAATTTTGTTCAAAGAAAAAAGTATCCGTTTGATAAAAAAAATTGAACGCGCTTTTAAGGGTTCAAAAAACCTAAAAATGGTTAAAACATACTTTTGGTTTTTAAGCTTTTGCCAAAAAATGCTTTTTTTTTTTACTTAAAAGTTTTATTTTTCAAACGCAATTTCAAATATGCCTTAAATCAAGATGGACTTGTGAAAAAAAAAAAAATACTCCTAGAAAACAAATCAGTAATAGACAGAAGGCTATCTAGTGGGATTTAAGATCATGCCCTCATCATCAATTACATAGACAATGGTTTTTTTTTTTTTTTTTAAGCAAATTACAAATAAAGGGAATGGTTATATAGGAGGATCATTCACACTACTGATCCTAAAGGAAGAGAAGATAGGGATAGTATTGGGAATGCTTCCAAACACAAGGTTGGTAGCGGCCCACTTGGCGAGATGGTGCGCACAAAAGTTTGCACTTCTTGAAACTTTTGCAGCATTCCAATCTTGAAGATACTAGAGTTTCAGTTGTATGTTAAAGATAGGAGCAAATGACTTGTCTGAGAGGAGAGATGACTGATTAATAGCCATAATTGTAATCAAAGAGTCACCTTTCAGCATTAATTTAGAGCAGCCATTAAATAGGGCAAAGTCCACTCCTGTTAAAGCTGCCATAGCTTCTCGTTTATTAACATCTAGAGAGTTCAGCTTTTTGGTGAATGCCAAGAAAATATCACATTTGTCATAGAAAAGGGAATTTGAATGGGTGAGAGTAAGGGTGTCAACCCGGTCAGTTTCCTGGATTTCGGCCAAAATCGGGAACCGGAATCGGGGTACCCTAGTTATTGGTTTTGGGAAACCGGAACCGGAACCGGGAACCCAGTCCCGGTTACCGGCAGGTTCCGATCTCACCTGGTCCAGTAACCAATTTTTTAAGACAATGGGATTTTTTTGCTTATTTTAGGTATTGGGCCAAAAATAAGCCTTTTTTTTTTTTTTTTTTTTCATAAGTTGTCCCATTTTAAAAAAAATCTATTAGTCTTTTTGTCTAAATTAAATGGGCTTTGTTGTGATTGTTCCAAATAATTAAAAAATAAACCTAAAAAAGCCCAAAAATCCTATATATATATATATATATATATATATATATATATAAAATGGAAACCTGGTTTTTGAATTTTTCAAACAGGAACAGGAACCGGAACCGGGACCCCGGTTTTCCGGTTTCCCAGTAATTTTTGACACGCCTAAGTGAGAGACCCATCTATTTGAGGCCGGTGGAACTTGCACCTATCCTTTTTATGAGACTGCCCGAATTGCAACCAATCCCATAAGGGAGACATAAAATTCATAAATGACGAGAAAAAAAAAAAAAACCAGAAATATATTTTCTGAATGAACTTTAGATAGATAAATTTATTACAGGGGTGAATTAGTTAAGTTGCATCAAATCAAATCATGAAGTTGGTTGGGCGCCATAGTCCTTAATACATAAAGATATATTAGTTTCTTTATGTATTCTTTTTTGCTGTTTATTTAAAAAAGAAAATGCATAAAAACTTGGGCATTGAGACCATTATGGTTGAGGACACTACCATAGAACGAACCCGACCCGTTTTGAAATTTGTGCATAATTTGAGACGGAACTAGGACGCCATTGGTTCCTTCTCTCTAATGGGACTCAATATTACGTTAATTTGTAATTGTCTCTCACGTAGGTTTGGTGAGGACTAGCTATTCCATTAATGGTTTGATGGAGTATTCCTTTAAATAAGGGTTACAGATGACGGCTGCTAAGTGGTTTGATACAAATGCACTGCAATTGATGCTTATCCATTATCTGTTTGACGTTGCTTTGGCTTCTCATCATTGTATATAGACAGTTCAATTGTGATGGTATATCTCAGTTTGGCAGGACATCTGCTAGCATCACCATCTTTGGCAACATAGTTGGTACCATTTCCATCTTCTTCATTCAGTACTGGATCCCCAGTATCTTCATTTACTTCATGGATCATCCAAGCAAGATTCTTGGACTGCATAGACACCTCTAACAGATCAGGATTCCTATAATTTGTAGATTCTATATGCGATTTCAGGCTGTTTCTTGCATCGAACGGTTAATTTGAAAAATGCTACTTATTAAAAATGTGACATGTTAACTAAGGTAGTTAAAAAAACTTTTTCTTTCAAAAGACTTCTTCATTTTATAAGAAACACTTTCTTCTTTAAAAAACTAAGAGAGTGTTTTTGGCAAAAAAACTTTTTTACAATATAAAGCACAAGAACCTGATTAAAATATACTCAATTCTCATAACATGTTACATTTTTATTAAGCAACATTATTCAAACCGTTCGATGCAAGGAATTGTCTGAATTCACATACTTTTAGAATCAATAATTATTTATTTTTTAAATTGAAAGAAATCCTTATATATCCTTTCATTAATAGCTTTTACCCACTTAACCCAGCTGATAAGAATTATCTACACACTTTCTACTCTTTAAAAGGCCCCCTTACACATGTTCCTTCTCATCTAAAGCATAGTAGTAAGAGAGAGAGAGAGAGAGAGATTTCAAGTGATCCATATATTATCCAAAAAATGTCCAAGTTAGCAGGTGCTCTCATTTGTCTGTTGATCGTGGCAATGGATGTCATTGCCGGGGTTCTTGGCATTGAAGCAAAAATTGCACAAAGCAAAGTATATACATATCATTCCATCAATGGCAGAAAAAAGTTGGCATGTTAATATGGTTTTTATGTTGTAAACTCAACCTTTTCAAATTTCTTCTTCAACAGGTGAAGCACGTAAGGTTGTTTATATTTGAGTGTAAAGAACCAAGCAGCCAGGCTTTCAAGCTAGGTTTAGCTGCAGCATCACTTTTGGGTCTAGCCCATATCATAGCAAACTTGCTTGGTGGCTGCAATTGCATTTGCACTCGAGAAGAGTTTGGAAAGGCTTCCCCCCGCAGGCAACTCTCAGTGGCCTGCTACTTCTTCACTTGGTAATTAATTAACCTTGATTACTTTGGCTTTGTTACCATTTTCTATCAACTTAAACTTTTTAGATAAGTATCAGAGCGAGTTTAAACCTTAATTCTGTCATTCACCTTTGTTTCAGTTAAAAATTTCAAGGGTTTGGCCTCACTTCTTGTAAAGGAATTTAAGCTTACAAGCACTTTAAATGATTAAGTTTACTATTTTTTTATTGGTTTAAATTTTTGAGATAAATGACAATTTAACACTCTTATTGTATTTTCATGGTTTATGATTGATCAGGATCATATTAGCCGTGGGATTGTCCATGCTGGTGATAGGGACTTTGTCAAACCACAAGTCAAGGGCTTCCTGCGGTTTCTCACACCATCATTTATTGTCCAATGGAGGGATTTTGTGCTTTGTTCATGGGCTGCTTTGTGTTGCATATTACGTTTCTACCATTGCCAGCCATGCATAGTTAGTGAGGAAGAAGACAAGTACGAAGGCCAAGCTTAAACCCGGCCAGTGGTTACTTTACCAATCCATTTCTTTCATGCTACATGCATGGGGGCTTCTAATTTTCAAAATGTAATCCCTTCATATGACAATTGTGTTCTCTAGAATGCCACATGCGACAATGATATTACTAATTATTAATTAATATTTCTCTCTCTCTCTCTCTCTCTCTCTCGTAATTCAGCTGTTATTAATATAATATTTCGCAGACTAAAAGTGCAATTCAAAACCAAATTGCAAAAAATGTATTGCTTGGAAGTGCATTTTTTAAAAATTACAATTTGAAATGTAGAAAAATATGCACTTTCAAATTGTAGGCAAGATGATGCATTTTTAAAAATTGCAATTTTAAAGGCAAAACTACGATTTTACCAAATGTTTAATTGTATTTTTAATACCATGTTTTTAAATATCATGTTTTAAAATTGATATTTTTAAATTTCGTTTTTTAAAATTGTAAACCCAAAAGAACCCTAAGAACATTGCCCACTAACTCACTGTGTATCTTATATATGTTGCATCACTCCATTATCAAGTTCTTTGATTGGAAGTTTATTGCAAAAGAAAAATGTGGTCTTATTCGAATTAGCTTTATAATATAAAAATGGGGAAAATTAAATTTACCCCCTAAGTTTTATTTGATTTGGATTTAGTTCTTGGGTTTTCAATTTTAATAATAAGTTTTGTTAAAAAATTAAGGATTTGTCATTAGCTACATATGTCTCATTTAACGTATCAGCATTCATGTCAGCACCAAAGGGTGACGTGTCAGAAATTGAGATGTTACTAAAGTCTCCATTAGTGACTTCCAATTTGTTAACCCACCACACACGTTGCTAATGACACGTCACTAACGGGCCGTAAAAAAAAAAATTAATCTTTTGTAGTGTTGCCAAATATAAAAACTTTTCAATGTTTACCATTAGGATTTTGGGTTAAATCAGATGATAAATAGGTAAAATGGTCTTTATATCTATGTAAAACTACTAAAAATACAAAATAATTCTTAATTTTTTTTTTTTGAAAAAACAAAAAAACTCATAGCCATGGGTTATGGCCAGACCCATGGCCTTGGTCGTGGGTCTGCTGACCCACGGCCAAGGCTAGCGACCCATTACTCGACGTTGCAAATTTTCAAAACATGGGTATTTTGAAATTTTCACATCTTTCGTTAAGATTTAATAGAAATCCTAAGAGAGTGGTAACATTGTACAACTCCACATTGCAAATTTTTAAAGTTCAAAAATATGATTGTAAAAGAGGAAGAAGGTTAAGTTTTTTCTTCTGTTAATTATTGCTGCCGCTGGTAGAGTTAAAAAAACATTGATCAAATCTATTGAAGAATTAAGTTCGATCAATTTTCTCACCGCTTCCGTAATAATATATGGGAAAATATCCAAGTTCTGATCTTTGATGACATCAAAGACTACTTCATTGATCACATAGTTAAGCACGGCAACATAGGAAATCATCATATACTGGGGAAGGAAGGTCCTCTATCGCTTTCATCTCGATTCTGCTGAAATTATTAGAAAAGGACAGTCAATAAAAAAGTTGCAATATTTGTGATCCAAGTGATGGTTTTGACAAAAAAGAAAATAATAAAATATAGCGTTGATAATGATATGTTTCTTTTGTTCTTATAGCGATCCACAACAGCAGTGAAGGATGCCGATTCTGCACTTGGAAAACTGGGGCGCGAAAATGATCCCCGGCCATCGCCCACAAATAATTCTCCATCAACCTGTTCCTTGAAAAAGGTAGCTTATCTTTAAAACCCATGTCCCTCTAACACCTAATTAATCAAATATGGGAAGTCTTCCATGAAAGCATATGGATGAAAGTAAACGTTACGTTGCTAACTCCTCAAGCTCTCGCTGATATATGGATTGCACTAAATTGTAATCTAACTTAGCCAGCTCAAGCAAAGTCAAGTTCTTTGCAATATCCTTTAAATAGACATCAATAAAGTTCAGTGCTTCAACTCTTTGCATCCTCCAATATAGGCTAGGGGGATTGTCTTACCTGCTAAGATAATCATTGTCCAATTCTCCCATTAATGGTATCAAGTTTGGATGCTAAAAACCCTGAAGATGGTTACGGTTAGCGGTTAGTGGCTAAAATCGCTAACCGTAACCGCCGGTTAGTGGTTATTAAATAAATAACCGCATACGCTAACTGCTTTTTACAAGTTGGACCTTTTGAGCCAATTTTGAGAATTGGGCTTTTCCTGGGCTCACTTCAAACGTTTTTCCCATTTTTTTTTGCCTTTTCAGGGCCATTTGAGCATCAAAATTTGCTTTATACCACAAATTGGGCCGAATTACTACAAAATGAGCTCAATCGAAAAATCTAAAATATTTTTTTCAATAAGTAATTAATAAAAAAAGTCTAAAAAAAATCTCCATCACTGGGTCTCGGCGATGGAGACTTGGCGATGCTGGCACTCCGCAGTGTAAGTCCGTGGTGTCGAAACACTCTAGCCCCACTGCACAACCATTGTCTTGATTGGTTTCGTACCACACGATCCAGGCGATCCCTTGGGCGTGCAATGACAATGGAGAATCGGAGAGAGATGAGAGAAGAGTCTGAGAGTTGGAGACTTGGCTAGCAGGCTGGGTCGAGTGGGAGGCTACGTGAAAAGAGGAGAGGGTGGACGATGATGGAAACTCGAAGAGAGTAGAGACGTGAGGGTGGCCGGCGATTAAAAAAAAAAAAAAACCCTAAAGTGAAACGACGTCGTTTCATGTTAGCGTTTACTAACCGCTTTCAAAAGCGGTTAATGGTTAGTGCGGTTAGCAGTTAGTGGGCAGTTAATAACCGCTCGCCTTTTCAAACCTATAAAAAAGTAGAAAATAAATCAATCATACAAGACACACAGATTTAAGTGGTTTTGCTTAAAAAGCGTACATCCACTGACATAGACGACTTGGAGTAAATGCACTATCAAAAGATAGAGTACAAAAGTGCTAGGAAGAAAATCACTTTAAAGCTCAAAATCCAAATACATTTAAATCTCACCCTCACACAAAAAAGAGAAAAAACCAAAACAAGAAAAACTCTCTTTTTCTCAAAGTGCTGTACAGCACCACAAACGTGAGAAACACTAATGAGATTGCATTGCTTTCTTATTGTTGTGCCACCAAAGGCTGAACTTGATTCTCCTTTTATAAGCCTTGAAGTCGGTTGCTGATGGCTAGATGTACGAGACTCACAATGTGATGAAATCCTACTTTGACAAGGAGAAGGATTTCGAAACGTGCAGTTTGTAAGACTCCTATTCATATAGGAATACCGAAACCTTGGAGAAGGAGAACAAAAAAAAAAGGTTGAAACACTAAAACCAAAATCACGTTTGGGCCTCACACTTCACTTGGGAGAAAATTCAAGGCACTACACAACAAATATCCACCCTGACTTGAATTTCATCAAGTACTCCTAAATGCAATCTCCTTATGACGTCTCCTCCAATGCCCATAAGGGCAATCGCAAACTACAAATAACAATCAAGTCCAAGTAATGTTTGAACTTGAAAAACAAAATTGACTTAGTTAACATATTTGTTGGATTTTCTGAGGCAATTTTCTTCAATGTGATATTTTCTTGTGTCACAACTAGATTACCAGTATAATCTGAATCGACATACCTAATGACACTGGAATCGACAATACCACTGTTTCTGTCAAAGACTAAACCAACATCATATCTGTAGTTCCCCATAAATAACAGAGTATCCGTTTCACTACCTATCAGTGAACCTTGCTCCCAAACACACTAGAGTAAGGTAAATGCTACATGAAAAACTCCTCATCCTCACTCTATTGTGCTCACACTGCCAATAATTTGAAATTATATGAAGAAGACACATTAGCTGAAGCTGTCACTGTATACTACCTTGAAGAAAGTAAAGACTATCAACCTTGTTACCTTCCATCACAATTAATGAGCCTTTACTAATTCTGATGACTCAACCTTCACTGGAATATACCTGTATCTAAGGGAGTCCAAAGTGCCC
This sequence comes from Corylus avellana, assembly GCF_901000735.1. Lineage (NCBI taxonomy): Eukaryota > Viridiplantae > Streptophyta > Magnoliopsida > Fagales > Betulaceae > Corylus > Corylus avellana. The sequence goes on along the minus strand of NC_081545.1, from coordinate 6,266,865 downwards.
AAAGACACAAGATTTTTCTTCAAATCTAGTATGCATTGAAAATTCATCCAAGTCCTAACAATACTGTCAAGCACCCTTATCCTGACTGTACTAATACCAACAATCTTGCAGGCACTATTGTTTCCCATCAAGACTGAACCACTGTTGATAGACTCATAGGCAGCAAACCAATTCCTTTTAAGAGACAAGAAAAGTACATATAGTATCACACTACAAGAAATTAGCTCTTTAAAGTCGCCCCTAAAGACCCTAAAGTGGACGCTGTTGGCAACAGCGTCCACTTTTCGACCCTAAAAGTGTCGACCCTAATAGTCCGACCCTAATGATCAAATGTCTGATCATCAGGGTCCACTTAAAAGTCGACCCTAATGATCACTTTTAGCGTCCACTTTATCGCCCCTAAAAGTCGCAATGTTTGGACCCTAAAGATGATGTAAACGGAAGCGAAAGTCGACCCTAATAGTCAAGCAATAGCGTCCACTTTTAGTTAACCATTAGCGTCGACTTTATGGACCCTAATATCCCTTTTAAAAAAATAATAATAATAACTATTAGCGTCCAAATAAAAGTGGACGCTGATAGTTAAACCATTAGCGTCCAGTGGACGCTAATGGTCCTAAAAAATTAAAAAAAAAACTAACTATCAGCGTCCACTTAGAGTCGACCCTAATGATGACTTTTAGCGTCCACTTTATCGACCCTAAAAGATACATGTGTTTGACTCTAAAGATGATGTACACAAAAGAATTAGTCGACGCTAATAGTTGACCATTAGCGTCCACATTTGTGGACGCTAATGGTCCAAAAATATTAAAAAAAAATTGACTATCAGCATCCACTTTTGAAGTGGACGCTGATGGTTGACCATTAGGGTCGACAAATATCGACCCTAATGGTCCTAAAAATCAAAAAAAAAAAAAAAAAAAATTTCGCAGCATCAGTATGTTTTCGAAATTTTGGGATCGATCGCACTCCAAGTGCGATTGATCGCAGCATCAGTAGGTTTTCGGAAATTTGCGATCGATCGCACTTGGAGTGCGATCGATCGTAGCATCAGTAGGTTTTCGAAATTTTGGGATCGATCGCAGCATCAGTAGGTTTTCGAAATTTTGGGATCGATCGCACTTGGAGTGCGATCGATTGCAGCATCAGTAGGTTTTCTAATGATTTCCAGTTCAAGTGAAGAACAATTCACACAAATAACATCAAAAGTCAACTGACTAGTCTTAGCAAAAAGAGTCACTAATAGAGTAAGATCTTGAAGGCTTAAAATATATCATATTTGTAACTCCGACAAATGACAACTAAAAGGCCAAACTGCAATCCATTCTTATCCATGCAACACATATCAATTGATGTTAAAAATTAGACTTTCAGTCAGCTCATTATTTATCAACCCACTTAACTTGTCTCAAGAGTCATGGAGAGATGAAGACCACATGAAATTAGTCAAAATACAACCACCAACCTCTTGTTGAATGTGGACACCGAAATCTCCAAATACAATGTTCCCAAACGCATCTTTAGCATTAGTTTTCTGAATAAAATTCTGCATCAAAAAACAATAACATACTGAATTTTACTCTTCATCTTGGGGAAAAATATAATGAAGAAGTTATAAGATCTATGCAATGCAATGAAATGAACACAGGCAGTTTTTCACAGTATTTCATGAAGCCAAAAAAGAACTGCACAATTTAAATCACCTGATCAATTAATAGTATTCAACCCAAAAGTGAAAATATGAATTCCTTACGTAACTCACCTGCCGTGCTCCCTCTGCGACACAAATAACAGCCGAACCCTTTGTCTCAATCAGGTATTTCAGATGACTCAAAACACCATGAGGCCCGTGCAAATTAAAAGATACCTTAGATGTGCATATAAGTAGAATCAGTAACAGCTCACAAAGATAACTATCCAATTAATTGCTAGTAATAAGTACCTCATGAATCAAACATATGTCAATTTGTCCACTAGCTAGGGATGCATGCATAGCTATATATCTACTGCTACGGCCCATCAATTTGACAATGCCAACACCATGATAAGCATTGTGCGCCTAACAAGATTGAGGCCAAAAAAAAAAGTTCACTATGAAGAAACCAACACTAAAAAAATTCAGCAGGAAAACTTATCCGGAGAAACATAACTCCATGCATGGGCAAATAAAATGCACGTAGAGTACCTCTATAAGAAACATTGCATTTATGTTTAAGTACACAACAACATTCTTTGATGAATCAATTAATATATGAAATAATCAAACTAATCTAAATGCCCACAAGAAACATAACTCAAAATGACTAACCTCATCAAAATCATAAAAAATATGTGAGAACTGCCCCATTAACCAAACCTGTCAAGGGAAAAAACTATTAAATATTTTTTTTACAATTCATGGGTAGCAAAATTCCAAAACCCAAAATAAAGTACTTATCTGCATTCTCTTCCTTGCCAATTCATCCTCATAAGCAATTTGAGTAATCTACCACAATGAACCAATATATAATATCAAAGACAATGAAAATGAAACCCAAAATGATAGAGAAAGAGATACTAAAAATGTGTTTCTTCATGAAATATATTAAAGGGAGAACCTGCTTGGGTGGTTTAACTTTCTTGTACTCTTGTCATCCTGCATACACTTAAAAATAAAATTTAGAAAGATATTATTACTCCCTTGCATTGTTTACTAAAAGTTCTTTAACCTTGATAACCATGTCAAGGGAGATTTACTAACTCAAAAGTTGTTGAACCAAAAATTTTGCGAATATCTTAATATAATATAAACCAAATAAAAAGTACCAACAGATATACATTACCAAACAAATCACGATCAACAAATAGTCAAATACACATTAGCAAATAGAAAGTACCAACAACTATCCAAATACATAGTATCAAAAAATATATCACAAATACATGCTATCAAAGAGTACATCCTAAATAAAGTTATTCCAAAGCTCCCTCAATTGTTGGCTTCACTTGATGCACCTCCAAGCAAGCTCCCTCCAGACCTAATAGAATAAAATTTCATATAATGATCAATAAGCTTTTTCACGATTACTTAGTATGTGTGTTTTTGTAAAATTAATGCATAGGTAAAGTTTCACTAACCCTCCAATACGTGACATTAAGAACTCAACAGTGGCTTTTAATTTGTTCGTTTCCTCAACGTTGGCTTGCAAATTCTCTCTGTACGGATGAAGTTCAATTCTAGTCTGTTGAAGCTCGCTTTGAGTATCTTCTTGTCTTTTCCTACACTCATCGTGGTTGTCGAACTGGGTGAACGCTTGAGATGAAGTTCTTAAAGGGGTAGGAATAAGACCGCATCCCATTCCTCTAATTCCTCTAATGTGCCCAGCTCGTCGGCCCCCTATACTTGTGTGACTATTTCTTGCATTCGGTCATCTACACTTGTTCCCTCCACATTGCCTTCCTCTAAGGCCTCACTGGTTGTTAATTCTTGCATTTGAAGCTGCACAAGTCATAGTTGGCCTTAGTTTAACATATACTTCATGCAAGTTTACTATTCATATTCTTCACTAATCAACTTAATGATCGGAGCGTAAACAATTACTTACATATAGACTTTTGCATTTGTCGTTCACAAACTGCTTATCCTTTTTTCTTGTATGGGTAACCTCATACAGTTCAACAGGATTAGGCTTCACTTTTGTTTCTTGTTCCTACACATAATACATATAATCAAAGTTTACACTAAATAACGTTACTTTCATTAAATTATGGTAAGAGATACTTACCTTTTTGTAAATGACATTGACAAATGAACAAGTCCCAGCTGTGTGATTTGTTTCCAATTTGCTTCTGTTTAGGGTATTTCGTTCAGACTTTTTCTATGAAATTTGGAAAGAAAAAAAAAACACAATTATTCATAAAATGTCTTCAAGTGCATGCAAATTATATCAATTTGAATAT
>NC_081545.1:6244830-6262823 GCF_901000735.1 Corylus avellana | reverse complement strand
ACCTTTAGGTGACTTTCCTTTCTCAACATTCTCATTTCTAGATTTCTCAGAAAATTGTGAATTGCTATTTCTAAAATTTCCTTTCTTGGCTCTAAAGAATTTCCTAAACTTCTTAGCAAACATAGCAATTTCTTCCTCATTTCTAGAATCCTCATCAGATGAACCACAAGAGTCAACCTTAACATTTTTTTGCCTTAAGAGCAATATTTTTGGTATTCTTGTGTTTAGGAAGAATTAGCTCAAAGGTCTGAAGGGAACCTACAAGTTCTTCTACTCTCATAGTATCTAAGTCCTTGCTCTGTTGTATAGCAGCAATTTGGGGAATAAACCTCTCAAGCAAAGATCTTAAGATTTTTTTCACCACTTTAGCATCATCCATTTTCTTTCCCAAATTAATGGTAGAGTTTCTAATGACACTAAGCTTTGAATAGAATTCATCAAAAGTTTCATCTTCCTGCATTCTAATCTCCTCAATCTGAGAAACCAACATTTGAATTTTTGAAGTTCTAACAACCTTAGTTCCTTCATGTGTGATTTCTAAAGTTTCCCAGGCTTCCTTAGCTATTTCACATCTAGAAATTCTAGAAAATTCCTCATTTGAAACAGAGATGTAAATAGCATTTATAGCTTTGTCATTCGCAGTAGCATTATTCTTTTCCTCAGTTGTCCATTCAGCAATTGCTTTGTCTGGACGTGTCCATCCAGATTCAACAATATGCCAAACATTAATGGATTTAAAATAAGCTCTCATACGAATTTTCCAAAGCGTATAATTTGTTCCGTCAAAGATGGGAAGAGAATTAGGAGCAACAGTAAGAGACATTTGATATGGAGTCTCGGATCACACTCAGGAAATAAATCCTTCACAGAGTGAACCCGCTCTGATACCAATTGAAAATTCTAAAACGACTCCAAACGACACCTATTCAAATGTCTAGGTGATTCACAAATATTAAGCGGAATAAGATCTGACCTAACAATCAATAATCAACCAAATATAGATATGTAATGAAAATCAAGAACACAGATATTTGGTTACGAAGAGGAAACCATTTAGAGAACTCTCTAAATGTAAAACCTCTCCGGGGCAGCCAAACCAGGAAATCAATCCACTATAAGAAGAATAAGGAATACAAGAAGAATTACAAAACCTTTGCAATCTACTCTTCCTTGTACACGACAAGCGACCCACTTGACTTCTACCGCAGTAGCCCTTTCCAGAACATCTGGCACAATTCTTCTATACGATTTCCTTTCACCGGAACTCCGATTGGCTTCACGTATTTAATCCCTTCTCAAATAAGCTAGAACAATATCTCTCTCTAAGCTCTCTGATTTTGCTCTCCAAAAATACGTACGTCTAAATGTAGCAAAATCGTGTTTAAATAGAAAATAAACCTAATAAGTCAGCCAGGTCCGGACCCTGCAGATCTGAGGTCCGGACATGCCTCATAAAATGCACTTTCGGGAACTGGGGTCCGGACCCGGGGAATTGAGGTCCGGACCCTGCTTGAAAAATCAAGTTTCTGGAAATGGGGTCCGGACCCGGCTTCTGGAGGTCCGGACCCGGACTGTCCAGTCTTCATCAACAACTCCGATCGATGGGCGTTTGTGGTCCGATTGAGCTGAAATTTTGCAGGGACGTTCATAACACATGAATCTACATTATGAACGGTGGAGATTGGATTCTGAGCATTCTATATCAGTGTTTGAGCCGTGAACAGTAGCATCTGCATTTTGGAACTGAATTAAGCCAACACAAGAACTAACACATTGGAAATTTGTATTTATAAAATATATTCTGTTGTACATTTGAGAACTACATTTGAAATATACAATTTATCTAAGAAGATAAGAGTCTACAATTGAAGAGATGAAAGACCTAATCTACTGTAACAACTTTATCTATGATAATGAGACTTATCTAAGATAGCAAGTTTATCTAAGCTTAAATTTGTAATTATCCTTTACAGTATATAAATTTAAAATACAAAAATAAGTGTTTTAAGTGCCGGTATTTACCGTCACTTAATTATGGACGTTTAATTAAGTGTAGTTCACTTAGTTAAGCACCCATAAGTATGGCGATCGATTGAATTCATACACAAGGATGATACAAAATACATAGAGTTCGATCATTTTATGATCGATCGGACCAGTGCATAAGGATGATATAAAATCTATAGAGTTCAATCAATCATTTAATTATATCCCGATCAATTGAACTAGCAAATTAGAATGATTCAAAACCCAAAGAGTAAGATCGATTCTTCAATTGTGTTGAGTTCGATCATACGGCCACAATGAATCCAACTAGTGCATGAGGATGATTCTTTAGTCTACAGGTCAGTTCGATCGATTCTTCAATCGTACTATAATCAATTGAATTTGTGCACCATGATGATTTTTCAATCTAGAAAGTTCGATCATTTGCGAATATCACGACTAATGCATCATGCATGTGTGATATGTGTTTACAAAAAACTGATTTCATTTGTGTTTTTTTTAATAATTTCTTATAAAAACTCTACTCCTACATGTCCTTATAATATAATCTCTATATTTTTTGCTTCCCATCTCGTTATCAATTTTTGCTATAATTAATAATTACAAAAAATATAAATAAAAGCAAAATAATATTAGAAGGGAAAACAAACCTCACCATGCTGTATTATACACCCTCTCTCTTAACCAAAACAAAGAAAGATGCGTGAAAGTTTTTACCCTCTGAAAGCATCTCCAGCAACAAGATGATTTTTGACTTTTGAGTAAGAATTCGAACAATTTTTACCACTTTGACAAGCATTACAAACTGAGTTTCTTTCATGGGTGACTGTTTTATGGCCTTGCTTGCTCTAAGCCCATTGTAACAGAGATTCCACAGTACCCACCAATGACACCAGGCTAATCTTGCCAAAAGAGATTGGACGTGTGAGTCTGTGTTGATGGAGCTACCAATTTTGCAATGAATGGTGAGAAACAATCCTGGGCAGCTGGTGTCTGTTAAGGTATGTAATCAAGAGGACATAGCAGACATGGCATATGTGCCAACGCATCAGCCCACTATAACCCATGCAATTATGAAATGCACAGCTGCTGCACATGCAGGAAAGGAAAGGAGGGTGACAGCTATTAAAGATGACAAATTGTCTCCAACACATGAAGAGGTTACTAAAGATGTGTCAATCACAGATTGTGTGCAATCAATATGTGGTTGCACAATGGTTACACACAGGAAAGGAAAGAAGACCAAATCAAGAAAAGGAAAATATTCTCTATTTTGTCAACAGATCAAAGAAGGAAAGAAGATCAACTCTGATATGAATGTAATTGAGAAAATCCAAAAATGTATATTAGCACGTTTTTTTCTAAGACTCTACACTGTACAAATATTGATATGTATCATTGTATTATTCACTTAATAAAAATTCTCACTTCTGTTTTATCTTTTCATGGTGTCAAAGCCTACCACAAGATGAATAGGGGCTCAAACTACTTACCCCGTGACAATGACCAAGAAAAATACTGGCCTGTACGTAAGGGAGGGTGTTGAGAAATAGTCACAAATTGCCTATGGACAAGATCTTGGGCATGTTTATAAGGAATGAGCAACCCTCTCTTATTGAACCGGTTTTATAAGATGAGTTAGACCCACGAATTTCTTCATACTACTTACCCCGTGACAATGACCAAGAAAATATCTGCCTACACGTGAGGGAGGGTGTTGAGAAATAGTTTCACATTGCCTGTGGACAAGATCTTGAGCATGTTTATAAGGAATGGGCAACCCTCACTTATTGAACTGATTTTATAAGATGAGTTAGGCTCACAATTTCTTCATGGTCTCAAAGCATTAGGCAAACACCACTTTTTATTTTCAATCGATTTCCTCATGGCTTCCACCAGCTCTTCCTCCTTGATAAGTGCTAAAATATATGTATTTTAGCCCCTTAATTTATATTTGTTAATTCCTTAATTTTGTTAGTTTGTACAATTTTATTTCTTTTTTGTATTTTTTTTGTTTTATAGGTTTTTGGAAGAAAATGAAGTACTTCTGAAAAGTTCGAGCATAAGAGACAAAATTTGGAAAAGCTAGAGGTTCTGGACCAAGCTCTTGACAGTGCGATTGATCGCACTAGACCTGTGCTCGATCACATCAGCGCTCGAGCGTCTAAACCAAAGAGCGAGCGCAGGCTTGCTCTTGCGCGCACAAGAAGAAGCATCAATCACAACTGCGACCGAGTGTAGAAGGCATACAATCAATCGCAGGTGTATGATCGAGCGCACATGGGCTAGGTTCGAGCACACTCGAGCCCTGGAGAATATTCAGACATGCGGCAAGACTCCTTTTCCTTCCCAAAATAGGTTTTTGTAGTCCTAATTCTACTAGCTAGGACTAACCCTACGAATTTTCTAGGTTTAGTAGTGGTTATCGGATTTCTTTAGGCCAATAAATAGACCTCTTAAACTCTACGAAAAGGTGTGGAGAAAAAGGCACAAGCTCTGGAAAGGAACTGAAGGCTAGATCATGAGGAGTTTGGATTTTTCTTCTCTTCCACCTTTTATTTTGTTATATAGTTTATATTTTAATTGGGGATAGATTGAAGCCTTAATCATGTCTTTTTAGGATTCCAATATTAGCGCATTTGCTACAAATATATTTTGGGGTATTTAACTTGATTATTTCTTGTTTAATTAATTTCATCATATGAATGTGTGTAGCCAGTATATACTGGTGGTATAGATTAGTTATTTAAATCAATTTGGATGATCGAGTCTTGGGCTTAATAGAGTGACAAAAGAATCTCCTTACGGGTTCTTGGGGTAATCAACATGAGAAACTTGGGGTATACACCCATGCCCTAGGCCTCATGTGTTTGTCGATTTTCCTTGAATTATGCTTTCTTAAAGAACAATTTAGTATACACCCATGCTAAATCCTTTAAGAAAGAAAAGAATTAGAATATACACACATGCCTAATTCGTTGCTTAGGAAAATCTATAGCTTAAGGATATACACCCATGCCCTTAGGTTGTCAAAAATTAAATATACCGGTATGATTGACGCATTAACATATTATTATCTTAATTAGTCTGATTAATGGTGAATATCAAAACCCTAATCCTTTTTAGTCTTGGTTTATCTTTTATTTTGTTTCTTTATTTTAATTCAATCGTGACAATTGAGTTTTATCTGTTAATTAAATAGGAAATTACTTCTAAGCATAATTTACCAATACTCGTGGGAATAATCTCGTATTTGTCTGCTATACTACCATTTCATCTTGTGCATTTGCGAGTTAAAATGTTCCAAGTATTTGCCTGTTAATTTAGGTGGGTATTTGGCATAACAAGTTTTGGCGCCGTTGCTGGGGATTGTGTTAAATTATGCCTAGAAATTTTTTCCTTTAGTTTAATTTAGTTTCTTTTAATTTTTTTTTCTCTGTTTTTGTTTAGTTTTAAATTTTGTTTGTTTTATGTTTCTGTTTCTGTTTATTTTTGTTTAATTTTTATGTTTTGGTTTTCATTTCTATTTCTGTTTGCAAATCTAATTTAATTTGCGGTAGTGCGATCGAACGCGCTGCTGCCTGTGAGCCATATATGCTTATGTTTTGCGACAGTACGCTCGAGTGCCCATTCCAAGGAAATCGAGCGTAGCTGTGCGATCAAGCGCAAGTGCATTGCAATCGAGCGCACAATCAAACAACAGTACTGAAGCTGCTGATTTCAATTTTGTTTTTATTTTTTATTTTTTATTTTTTAATTTAATTTAATTTAATTTTTTTGTTTTTGTTTTTGTTTTTTCTTTTCTTTTATTTTTATTTTGCTTTTTGTTTTCTATTTCTGTTTTTAAATTCTGTTAGTTTTTATTATTTTTATTTTATTTTGTGGTTTTAATTTTTCTCTATTTTCTGTCCGCAACTTTGAGCTATCATGCAGCAATACGATCGAGCACAAGTCCTCAGCGATCGACCGCACAATTGCCAGACAATAGTACTAAGCTGTTGTATTTCTAGTTTGCAGTAGTGCGATAGAGCACCCAACCAGAGGAATCAAGCGTACCATTGTGATCGACCGCATGTCCCCTGCGATCGAGCGCACCTTCATCCAGCAGTACTGAAGCTATTGTAATTTCCAAATTTGATTGGTTTTTTTCTCCTACAAGGTTGTCAATCTCAGAATTTAGTCATCATTCCATACGATGCCTGCTCTATGCACTTGAATCCTCCATCAGGCTAGGGTACATGATCTCTTTCCAAGTTTTATTTATTTTTTATTATTGTTGTCCAATTCAAATTCTTTGATTATTTTTATACAACAATGTGTTGCACTTGACTGGTATTTAGTTGGAGTTTCATTTCTTTATTCTAGGGACAAGTGTTCTTGCAAGTTTTGGGGTATGCTATGAGCCATACCTATCCCAACTAGCATTCTCACAAGAATAGTAGTACTGAAGCTACTATCAACAATCTCGCTGAAGACGGTAAACTTAGTGCTCTTGGGAGGCACCCTATTCCATGACAAGTGTTCCTACATTCAAGTTTGGGGGTATGCTACAAGCCATACCTTTGTCCAACCAATTTTCTCATCTCCCGGGTATGATCTTTTCATTTTTTTTAACACATTGAGGACAATGTATAATTCAAGCTTGGGGGAATGGGGAACACACATACACTTTGTCTAAAAAATTTTGAATTTTTTTTTTTTGAAAATTTTGAAAAGAAAAATGCATGTTCATGTTTGTCTTAAAATTTTAGTTGATCTTAAAAATTGTGATTTGATTTCTTTGGTGAGCTTAAACTTTTGAACACGTGATCTGATAATTGAGTTTTTAAGTTTGGTTACTTACTTTGGGCAATTGAGAATTCACATGTTTGATATGATTTACACAAGCACATTAGCACATAATTTGTGTGGTATAACATGTGAACCTAATGTGTATGCTTTAATGTCTTGAGTAAGTTGGGAGACTTATTGGATGGACACTTTGGCATATTACAAATGAAAAAAAAAAAAAAAAAATCATTGATAAACTTTTCACTAAGTAACTGAACCTCTTGCCTCATTAAACATTGAGTGTTCATGTCAAAAAGTGAGAATTTTGATTTGGATAAATTTATGGCTAGTTTAGTTTCGTTGCCTTTTTAACTAGAGTTAGTAAGTCTTTAGGGATGTCTCTACACCTAATGCCCTAAAACCATCTAGTTTGGGAGTCATTGACTTAATACTCGTTACATGGGTCAATTAGAAAGCTTAAGAGAACTAAACATAACAGAGCCTGATAAAGAAATAAATAAAAGAAAAAAAGAAAAGAAAGAAGAAAAGAAAAATATGCCATTGTTGTTCATTCTGATGGGAATTTCAGTGAACTTTAAGATGTTAAGACATTGCACATTGGATATAATTGGAAGCTTCATATTTATGCGTTAGTTCATTTTACACTGTTTCAAATTTGTGATGACTTAGCCTGTCTTTTGTAAGTGATTAAACTTTAAAATTCCAATTAATTGAGAAGATGGAATTTACCTTTTTAAGCTTGCTAATGAATGAAGATCAAGATGTTGAGTGATAATTCAATTTTTGGATAACATGACTTGTGCATAATGTTTGTGGGTAATATTCCTAGAAAACCCTCACGGGACTTCACTCGTCCTTTAAGGAATGCCTAAGGGTTTAAAAGGCTTGTTGCATACGCTAAATGCAATCGTACATCTCAAGAAAAAAGAATTTATCTTTTGATTTCTGTTTTTCATTTTGTTTTTGGTGTCATTTTGCTAAGGGACTAGCAATATGTAATTTGGGGGTGTGATAAGTGCTAAAATATATGTATTTTAGGTCCTTAATTTATATTTGTTAATTCCTTAGTTTTGTTAGTTTGTGCAATTTTATTTCATTTTTGTATTTTCTTTGTTTTATAGGTTTTTAAAAGAAAATGAAGCACTTCTGGAAAGTTCGATCATAAGAGACAAAATTGGGAAAAGCTAGAGGTTTTGGACCAAGCTCCTAACAATGGGATCGATCACACTAGACTTGTGCTCGAGCGCACAAGCGCTCTAGCGTCCAAACCAAAGAGCGCGCACAGGCTTGCACTCGCTCGCACAAGAAGAAGCATCAATTGCAACTGCAATCAAGCGCAGAAGGCATACAATCGATCGCAGGTATGCGATCGAGCACACATGGACTAGGATCGAGCGCACTCGGGCGCTGGAGAATATTCAAACATGCGGCAAGACTCCTTTTCCTTCCCAAAATAGGTTTTCATAGTCCTAATTGTACTAGGACTAACCCTACAAATTTTCTAGGTTTATTAGTGGTTCTAGGATTTCTTTAGGCCTATACATAGACCTCTTAGTCTCTAGGAAAAGGTGTGAAGAAAAAGACACAAGCTCTGAAAAGAAACTGAAGGCTAGATCAAGAGGAGTTTGGGTTTTTCTTCTCTTCCATCTTTTATTTTGTTATGTAGATTATATTTTAATTGGGGCTAGATTGAAGCCCTAATCATGTCTTTTTAGGATTGCAATATTGGCGCATTTGCTATAATTATATTTTGGTGTATTTAACTTGATTATTTCCTGTTTAATTGAATTCCTCATATGAATGTGTGTGGCTAGCATATGCATGTGATCTGGGTTAGTTATTTAAGTCAATTTGGATGATCGAGTCATGGGCTTAATAGAGTGACAAAAGAATCTCCTCACAGGTTCTTAAGAGTAATCAACATAGGGAACCGGGAGTATACACCCATGCCCTACGCCTCATGTGTTTGTCGATTTTCATTGAATTATGTTTTCTTAAAGAACAACTTAGTATATACCGATGCTAAATCCTTTAAGAAATAAAAGAATTAGAGTATACACTCATGCCTAATTCGTTGCTTATGAAAATCTATAGTTTAAGGCGTATACACCCATGTCCTTAGGTTGGTAAACATTAAATATGCCGGTATGATTGACGCATTAGCATATTGTTATCTTAATTAGTCGGATTAGTGGTGGATATCAAAACCCTAATCCTTTTTAGTCTTAGTTTATCTTTTATTTTATTTCTTTATTTTAATTCAATCGTGACAATTGAGTTTTATCTGTTAATTAAATAGGAAATTACTTCTAAGCATAATTTACCAATTCTTGTGGGAATGATCTCGTATTTGCCTTCTATACTATCATTTGATCTTGTCACTTGCGAGTTAAAACGTACTAAGTATTTGCCTATTAATTTAGGTGGGTATTTGGCACAACACGCCTCCCCTTCATCAAACACTTCCTCTTTTAGTCTCCCCAACTGCACCGAAATGCTTGTAGTAAATTGGGGTCTCATACACCCATATACGCTCATCGGCACACTGGAGTCCCACCCTTGCCAACCCGTGCACAACTTGATTGGCCAATCTACAAACATGTCACACCATCCAACTCCTCCGCGTTCCAAGAAGCGTCCATGTATCATCTATAATATACTCAAAAGGTCTCGAACTATGTTTGGTGGCTTTCAATGTTTGAACCACCAGCATGGAATCTCCTTCAAGAATGATATCCTGAACATCTCTCTCCTTGCTAAATTCCACTGCCGCCAATGCTGCCATTGCTTCCCCCACTGTTGGCTCTTGGATACCATCAATCCGTTTGCACTTAGCAGCACAGACATGGCCACAATGATCCAGGATGATAATCCCAACTCCCATACATTGGAGGTTTTTATCTATGGCTACATCCTAATTCACCTTAAGACGCCCAAAAGGAGGACGTTCCCACTTCACCGGCCCATTCACCGAGCTCTGGGCACTCCCATTCACCCTCTCATCAGTAATTGTCTTGATACCCTGCATGAGTACTTCCACCTCTCTGACAAGCCTGTTCAGAGAGTTGAATGCACCCCCATGCACCACGACATTCCTGCATGCCCATATCTTCTTAGCAACTAAGACTACTTTTTGTAGGTCATGCCGTTTGCATCGATCCATTAGAGTAACCACTACCTCCAAGAACGAGTTGAAAACTCCATGGCTCTTCTGGATGCTACGGTCACATGCACTCCAGACATCAACTGCAGCCGGGCATTCCCATAAAGCATGTAACACTGTTACGACAGCTCTGTTGCAGAAGAAAATACAACTATCATCCGTGAAAATACCCCTCTTTCGAAGATTAACCTTAGTATGTAAGATGTTTTGACATGCCCTTCATAAAAATACCTTCGCTGCATTTGGGATGTCTAGACCCCACAATTCTTTCCACAAAGGAGTAAACCCCGATCTTGTAGATCCTTCCCCATATTTCCGTTCTGCCTTTCGTTCTCCATGTGGTAGGCACTTCGAATTGTGAAGACACCTGTGGCAGATGCTCTCCAAATCAACTTATCGAGTTGCCCATATTTACTAACGGGAATATTGCATATAATCACAGCTTCTTCCTCCTGGAACACATTTTTGATCAATGAGTTGTTCCATTCACCCATACTTGGGTTGATGAGGTCACACACCTTGGCTGCTCGTGGTGTTAGTTCTTGTGTTGGCTTAATTCAGTTCCAAAATGCAAAGGCTACTGTTCATGGGCTCAAACACTGATATAGAATGCTCAGAATCTAACATCTACCATTCATAATGTAGATTCATGTATTATGAATGTCCTTGCAAAATTTCAGCTCAATTGAACCACAAATGTCCATCGATCGGAGCTGTTGATCAAGGCTGGACAGCATTTCCAAAATGTTGTTTCACCCATTGCATGCCCTGTCCGGACAAGCCTTCCCCGGGTCCGGATCGCATTTCCAGAAACTTCATTTTTGTTTCGCAAGGCCATGTCCGGACAGCCAATTAACCTGTCCAGACACCCCGTACCTGTTATGCCCAAAAATGTGTTTTTAGTGGGCCTAGGTCTAGGGTTTGATGTACCGATATATATACATCATTATAGAAGAGAGAAGCATGAATTTTTGCCCCCAGGGAGTTCGTCGGAGGCTGTACTAAGAGAGATCATATGTGGTGAGCGTTAAATTGAATCTCTTAGAGTTTTAGTTATTCCTTTGATAAATCTATAATTGAGAAGTCTATCAAAAGGGTCCAGTAAAAGAGAATCACGTTGAAGGAGATTGTGAGCAAGGAGATGAGTTGTAGGCTTGTCGATCTTACAGAGCCAAGGTCTTGCAAAGGGTTGTAAGTGTTCCTAGTGTCTGTAATCTCTGAATAATCTTTTGATAGTGATTTCCTGGGTTTGGCTGCCCCGGAGAGGTTTTACTTTTAGATCGGTTTCTAAAAGGTTTCCTCTTCGTAACCAAAATATCTGTGTTTGCCTCTTTATTGCTTTATATATTTTGGGTGATTGAATTGTTTATTACTTCATAGAATTAATTCTGCATAAATTGTGATAAACAAGTTTTTGGAGTCGGCACGACGTTTTTCACATGGGAACTAAGTACATGGAGGGGATTGCGCTTCATAAGTAGTTGGCCTAGGAATCCATTTATCTCCCCATATCGTGATCAATTTACCATCGCCCACTCGCCATAACACACCGTCATGAAGAAGCTCACATGCTACATATAAGCTCCGCCATGCAAAAGATGGTCTAGTGCCAATTTTTGCCTCCAAAAAACCTGACGTGGGGAAATATTTTGCTTGAAAAATTCTCCCTAATAGACTTTCCGGCTGTTGCACCAATCTCAAGCACTGTTTAGCTAAAAGTGCCTTATTATAAGAATGGTGGTCCCTAAAGCGCATTCCACCACTTGATTTTGCAAAGCTCATCTTTTCCCAACTCATCCAGTGTATTTTTCGATCATTCTCCTTGTGTCTCCACCAAAATTTCTGCATAATAGAATTTATTTCCCGACACAACTCTTTTGGGAGTAAAAAGATGCTCATACAATAGGTTAGGATAGCCTAAATCATGGCTTTCAACAGGATCTCCTTTCCTGCCTGAGATAAGAATTTATTTTTCTAGTCATTTAGCCGTTTTCAAACCCTCTCAGTGATGTGCTGAAACTCCCAAATCTGAGACTTGCTCACAAGAGCAAGCACCCCCAGATATTGATCATAGCGTTTAGCTGCCGGAACACCTATCAATTGCAACATTTCATCACGAGAGCTTTGACTAGAATTTTTGCTAAAGAAAACCGACGTCTTTTCTTTATTAAGCCTTTGCCCTGATGCCTTTTCATACATTTCAAGCAACCTAGACATAATCTGCCCCATTCAAACAAATTAGCCTTTAAAAAAAGTAAACAATCATCAGAAAAAAATAGGAGAGTCAACCTTGGCCCCTTCGGAGAAGTGGGATCACCCCGTAAGAGACCTGTTCTCTCCACTTGCTGTAATTGTGAACTTAAAACTTCAGCACAAAGGAGGAAAAGATAAGGGGAAAGGGGGTCCCCTTGTCTTATTCCTCTGGATGACCTGATACGCCCCCACCGGCTGCCCATTAACAATAATTGAGTATGTGACAGTGGTAATACAAGCCATAATTAAATCAACCCATCTAGAAGCGAAGCCAATACGTTCCATCACTGCTTTTAGAAAATCTCATTCCACATGGTCATAGGCCTTGCTCATATCAAGCTTGACGGCCATAAAACCATCATTTCCCCACATCCGAGACTGCATGGGATGTAGGGTTTCATATGCAATCAATATATTATCTGAGATAAGTCTCCCAGATATAAAAGCGCTCTGATTGCTAGAGATGATCATGTGCAATATGGGTTTCAACCTATTTGCCAGTACTTTAAACAAAATTTTATAAAGTACATTACAAAGGCTAATAGGTCGATACTCAGACACCCTAGTAGGGATATTGACTTTAGGGATCAAAGCAATGTATGTATGATTAATTTCTGCATCCAAAATTCCAGTCCTAAAAAAATTGAGAGCAGCCTTATATACCTCATTCCCCACCGCCTCCCAATTGTTTTGATAAAATGACATTGGAAATCCATCTGGGCCCAGGGACTTAAATGGTGCAATTTGTTGGAGAGCTGTAGTCACTTCTTCTTCGGTGAACTCACTAATTAATCTATCGTTCATTTCCGAGGTAACTCGCCTTGGAAGAATATTCAGGCATTCCTCAATACCACTCGGCCTAGAGGTCAGAAAAATCTTCTAGAAATACAAGATAAATGCCTGCTCAACTCCTTCTGGGGAGGAATGTAATAAACCCTCCTCATCATGAACAGAATGAATTTTGTTTGCTCGCCTACGTTGGTTGATGCATGCATGAAAATACTTAGAGTTCCTGTCCCCAGAGTTCAACCGCACCACATTTGCTCGCTGCCTAAGATGTGTATCATTCTGTTCAATTAATTCATTTACTTCCCTTTGGAGTTGGCCCATTTTCGCTAAATCCAAACCACTCTCTTCCTGCTATAGGTGTTGGAGTTCATGCGTTTTGGAGTCAATGAGCCCCTCAATGGGTGATTTATTAGCAACTGCCCATTTCTCCAATTCCACCTTACTTTCCACCAGTTTTTGCCGAACTACTTTCCACATCATTGTTCCTGATGGCTTGGCTTTCCACACCTTGGTAATAATTTTTCGGCACTCCTTGTCCAGGTTCCATTCAGCTTCAAAACATAATTTCTTCTTTTTCTCCATTGTCTCCAAATAGATTTGCAGAACGTTATCAACAAAGGTGCATGGTCTGAACTACGATTGGCTAGAATCTCCACATTCCTTACAAGGAATACATCCCGCCAGCCATTACTAGCTGTCGCTCTATCTAATCTTTCCATCACCAAGTTCTCTCCCTGTTGCATGTTGCACCAAGTATATCTCGCACCAGAAAATCCCAGATCATACAGCTGACAGAAGTTTAGTGTTTCTCTAAAAGCTTCCATTTGCCATCTGGGCTTGGGGATCACACCGGATTTTTCAGCATCCTCGGAGATTTCATTAAAGTTGCCAATACATATCCAAGCCTCCGGAGAAAAAGAAGAAAGATGACGGAGAAGACTCCACGCCTCTTGCCTCTTTCCCACCTCAGGATGACCATAGAACCCGGTAAACTTCCACTCAACCCCATTCACTTCCAATTTTACTATAGCATTAATATGTCGTTTGCTATATTTTGAATTTCCACTTCTATATCCGTATTCCACATAAGCGCTAATCCACCATTGCGCCTGACGTTATCCACCACAAAAATACTACCAAATCCAGCTTGTATTTTAATTCACTCCATACGCTGTGTTGGTAACTTGGTTTCCATCAAGAAAACCAATTTAGGTCGCTTCTCCTTCACCATACGGCAAAGGTCCCGAACTGCCCGCGAGTTCTCAAGCCACCGGCTGTTCCAACTTAGGATACTCATAATGAGCGGTGGGGCTGGTCATCAGCCACCGCCACCATATCAGAACCAGGTTTGGAAAAACTATCTTCTCCTCTCCCTTTCTTCCATTTCCCGTCCGATTCACTCAAGCTAGTACTAGCTGTATCCAATCTTTCAGATGTCACCTGCTCTGCTAGAGTATCCCGCTGCCATTTCTTCGCTATGTGTTGGGCCAGGAGGGCTGCGAGGTCAGCTACTTTTGGGCCAATTGGGCCCATCGTTTGACCCCCATCCACCTGCATCCCAGTTCTAATCTATCCACGTGGTACCTTTTGAGCTCCATTCTTTGTGCGTGTACTCCCCACAGTTGTCATGTTTTTTTGACTCCCAAAAGTAACGTCACCCGCTACAGAGAGGAAAGTATTGTTATTAAGGAAAGAATTCTCCATATTAGGAATGATTTTTGCCCCTTTAATTCCCCCCAGCCGTTGAGGTGATACCCCATGATCCCCATCAATATTCTTTCCCAAAACATATTTCCCTTTCCCCTCTCCCCCAGCGCTCCCAGCCTGTACTCCAGCGAAAAAACCGCCACATTCCCAGCTTTCCTTTCCCATCTTGATAGAATCCTGTGATTGAGGAAAATTCTGTGCAAAATTTGGATAATTCTTACGTGGTTGATCTCCATGCAGGAACGTATCACCGGAGTTACTCCGATCACCATCACCGTTGAACACCTCCCACAGGGAACCCTGCCAATGTCGTCTAGCTTCCTTCCTACCCCACTCCTCCTGTGGATAGTTCTCCCTTCCCCTTCTTCCTCGTTCCCTCTCCATCTCCCGTCTAGGGGAGGTTGAACGTAGCCACGGACCACACTTGAAAATGGAGTTTTCCCCTTGTTTCCTCCTTACCTTTTTTCGTTCACACCCCTCCTTCCCATGACAAATCAATCCACACCGGAAACAGTATTTCAGTACTTTCTCATATTGAAAGGGAATCTAAATCTCCTTCATCCGCAACATACGTCCCCTAGCAAGAGGCTTCGAGGTACTGATTTTAATCTTCACCCTGAGGTATTCACCCCAGCCTTCCCCATCGTCACTCACATCCACGTCTTCCACCTCTCCTACGGAGGCCCCAAGTCTCTGACCCATTTCTTTCCCCACACATAGGAGTGGTAGCTTATACATTCGTACCCAGAACGCTACCCGTGAAAAGTCCATGTCGGTTGGATGAGTGCTACCATTGAAGTCTTCTAACGAGAACAGAGTTCCCTAAAAAATCTATGGCCTACCTTCCAACACACGTTTTTTGTCTTCACTCTTCTCAAACTTCAGGAGAAAAAGGTTTTCACCCAAAACCTTAAAAGCCAGTGGCCCCTTTGGTTTCCATCCCCGTATCAGTTTCTATCAAATCATTTCCTTGCTTACTACATGATCCGATAGGAGTTTTCCAACTAAACACGATTGAACCTTTTGAACAAGTCCCTCAAAGGCTTCCTCATGAAAGTCCACTCTTGTAGTTTCCTCCTCCGAGAGGGAAATCTTCCCCCACATATTGGCTAGTTCATCCGCCATGACCATGCTACACATTCCTTTTCACAGGATTCGTTGATCAGATACGCACAAACCAAATGTGCAATGCTCCTTCTCCTCTAGTTCAGAGAGACCGAGGAACATCTTGAATTTTATTTTATTTAACACAACTGTCAAATAGGAATGAGAAACAAAAACAATGAAGTAAGGAATTATATCAAGCAAGAAGCATGTACGTGGCTTATTCTTGTCTTTTATCTTTTCCATAACACCAATGTTTTTTTCTGTCCAATAATGTGTACGTGAAAAGTAACAAGTGTGGAACATCGCATCATTTGTCCTGGACACTGGCCACGTGAACATTGACAATATGTGACCGAAATCTAAATAAATACACCAACTCCAGATATTACTTATTTGAGTTGCAGCTAAAAAAAAAAAAAAAAAAAAAAATCCCTAAAATTATAATTTTTAATGAGATACAGGGATATGTGTCAATTTTTGAAAGGCATTGACATAAATTTTCATCAAATTTATGAACCAATGTGCTATCTTTATTTTTAATTATAACCGAAGTATTATTTATGATACAAACTGAAACCTAAGTGAGAAAAAAAAAATAATTGTTAAATAATAAAGGTCAAAATATTTAACCCCAATTTTAATTAAAAAGAAAAAAAAAAATTAGTAATAACTTTCACGGTCATGTTAGAAATGTGTAAAATTTCTCTTCAGCTATAGCTATGTATTAAGCATTGGGTCTAAGAATTAAAAAATATATATATATATATTAAACAAAATATTTCAAAAAGTTTAAGTGAAATAATTTTAAATGTTGGCAAATATTAATGCTACATTTACTCCTACACTTTTTTACCCAATTTTTTTATACTCATAGATGGCTTTTAAGAGAGGATCAGTCCCAAAAAATTTTGATCATTTTGATTGGTGTGTTGAAAGACCCATTTGATAAACTATTTAATGTGTTATGCTATGAGAAGTTTTCTCTCTAGAACATCCTAGTGGAGAAGGAAAAGTGTTTCCAATCTTGAGTGGGCTGTGAAAGGAATCATCTACGTGTTTGAATTTGTGATAGTTCCAATGGCTGAGGAACTTGGTGGCCGCAAAAAGTTTGCCCCACCCGGGTCTTTTGGATCCCACCTTAGCAGAAGCTTTGGCTGCGTTAATGGCCATTAAACTATGCAAAGAGTGGGGGTGTCAAAACCTGAAAATGGAAAGTGATGCCAAGGTGCTGGTGGACGCGGTGAATTCCACAGAAACAGATGACAGTAATAGAGGTCAAGTAGTGGCCGACATCAAGCTATCTTTATTGGGACTGCAGGGCTGGGAGCTGGTTTATATCCCACGTAAGATTAATTGGCCTGCTCATGCTTTAGCTAGCCTGGCGATGACTGAAAGTCTAGATATTGAATGGGGATCTGTTTCTCCTTATTGTATTTGCAAAATTCTTGAGGCGGACCGCATTGGATCTGTCTCCTCTGATTTGCTTTAATGAGAATTCAAGATTATTTTAAAAAAGGATGGCTTTTAAAACCATTATTAAATATGAGATGAATCTTTATTAAATTTTGATCTAATGATGGTTTTAAAAATCACTTATATAAATTGTCACTACAAGCAATATAGTCTTTAGCGACCAAACAAATAGCGGCGACCCCAAAGTCGCCGCTATTGAGGGGTCATTAGCGGCGACTTTTTTTAGTCGCCGCTAATGACCCATTAATAGCGGCGACTTTTAGGTCGCCGCTAATAGTGGACGCTTAAAACCAAAAAAAAAATTATTTAGCAGCAACAACAATAGCGGCGACTATAAGTCGCCGCTATTAAGCATCATTAGCGGCAACCCAAGTGGGTCGCCGCTAATAATACTCCAAACAGCAGCGACCCAAAAGTTGCCGCTGATGAGTGGTCATTAGCGGCGACTGTACAGTTACCGCTATTGACATAAGAAAAAATTAAAAAAATAATTAAAAAATAATTAGCGGCGACCCAAAAGTGGCCGCTATTAATGGGTCATTAGCGGCGACTACAAAAATTGCCGCTAATGACCCCTCAATAGCGGCGACACAAAAGTCGCCGCTATTGACACGAGAAAAAGTAATTAAAATTAATTAGCGGCGACCCAAAAGTGGCCGCTATTAGTGGGTCATTAGCGGCGACTACAAAAGTTGCCGCTAAT
>NC_081545.1:6208401-6244730 GCF_901000735.1 Corylus avellana | reverse complement strand
TCTTCTAAAACTTCAATCCTTTTGATAAAAGAACATCATTCACCAACTTGTCTAAGTTGATGGATGAAGACCCATGTGGACCAGTGGCCTCTTCGGCCAATTTTTTCCACTCCATGGCCTTTTTCTTCATTTTCTTGCCTTTGTTTCCCTCCATCAACTCTCTCACAATCTTCTCCACTTCCCCTCTCTTGGCACCATTATCAATCTCAATGCCAATGCCCCATTCATTGCAAGCATACTTACAGTTTGTTTGCTGATCCCCATAGAATGGACAACAAATCATGGGCACTCCTGCACAAACGCTTTCAATAATCGAATTCCACCCGCTTTGAGTTAAGAACCCTCCAATGGATGAGTGGTTAAGCACTTCCTCTTGAGGGCACCAACTTGTTATTAGTCCTCTTCCTTTAGTTTCTTCCACGAATTCAGGTGGCAAAATCGTTGATTCTCCAACAACTGAATCGGGCCTAATTATCCACAAAAACGTGAACTTGCTATTTGCAAGTCCCCAACCAATCTCGGCCAACTACTGTGATGTCATGACAGTGATGCTTCCAAAGTTCACATAAATCACTGAGTTGGGTGCCTTAGAGTTAAGCCAATTAAGGCACTCAGTCTCTTCTTTCCACAAGCTATACCCAGTTGATTTAAGAGGATCTTTGGGTAAGTGATTAAGTAGTAGTTGCAGAGGGCCAATGACATATATGCAAGGAAACAAGTGGGAGAGAGCAGCCAAAACCTCTTGCTCTAACACGTCAAATGTGTGAACAATGATTCCTGAAGCTTTAGGAGCTATCTCTACTGCTTCAACGGTCAGTTTGAAGGCAGGATCATTTGGATTTGTAGTAATAAAAGTATTTGGGAGATCCCTCAATTGAATATCTCTCATACCTGGAATCCAGTCTATAACGGTGTCTAAAAACCCATTTGTTAAATAACTCTCATCTGCAAAAAGAAATAATTTTTTTTTAGTTTGGAAACTTGTAATTAATAATAATATTAATGATAGTCCATGATTTCAGTAGGGTTTTTCCTTTTTGTGTTATACCTTTAAGGGGTGTGAAGCCTTTTTCCCTAGAGGAATGATAGGGACCCAACTTTTTTGCCCAACAAAAGTCCAACTTTTGCCTTATTTATTTTTTAAAAATAAAATAAAATAAAAAATGAAAAAAATGTTTAAAGCAACCCTATCTATTTTTTGTCTTTCTTTTATTTGGTATTTTTTTAAAAATGAAAAATGGTATTTTTTTCATAATAATGTCATTTTTTTAAAAAAAATGTCATTATTATGAAGAAAAATACTATTTTTCATTTTTTAAAAAATACTAAATAAAAGAAAGGCCAAAAATAGATAGGGTTGCTTCAGACATTTTTTCCATTTTTCATTTTGGTTTTTTTAGAAAAAAAATAAAAAGTAAAAGTTGGACTTTTGTTGGGCAAAAAAGTTGGGCCTTTAGCATTTCTCTTTTCCCTAAGACGAGGAAACTGCATAACACCCATTAAACTGCAAGCAGCGATCGTGAAGAGCATTACAATAGGGATTCCAAGCTTTTGAGCAACAGTTTGAGTGAATGGCATGAAACCATCTGAGATGATGCAAGTGACTGGAGGATTGTTTGAAGAAGTTGCAATACTGTTGAGTTTGAGGAGGATATCTGAAAATGGAGCCAAGAAGTTTTGCATAACGGATTCGCAAACAGCATCAACATCTTGGGTATCCGATGGAGGAAGGCTGTCTGAAATAGTTTTGAATTGGAAGTCAGGCAACTCATCCAAGGAGTTGGGACCTCCGGATTTCAGAAAACGTTGATGGTTGAACTCAGTGTTGACAAAGGTTATGTGAAAACCTTTGCCATGGAGAAGCTTTGCAAATTTGAGCATGGCCTTTATGTGGCTTTGACGTGGGATTGGAATACAAACTGCATGAGCCTTTTCACCTTTTACTATCTTTGAATCCATTTCCTTCTCTCTCTGATCTAGTCCTCTGTGAATATATATATATGGCTACAATTCGGCCCTTATCCTTTATCCCCTTGACCTTGAACATATCATTTACCAGTTACGAGACAAATTAATATGCACTTATGCACTTAAACCAGTGGCTGCCAGCTCCTTCAAATGGGTAACGTCATTGCAAACGCTTGTCCGTGAAAAATTGGACCAGGCTTCCATGCGGTTCAAAAAAGAACTGCGTATCTGCGGTAAAAACTTCAATGGTCCAGATTTAAGAGCAATTTATTGAAATGTGAAACCCAAAGACAGTGTTAAAAAGAAACATACGTGGTTAAACACCTCCATTTTAAGGGATAAATGGGAATTAAAATATTCCAGGAAACATTAAAGGGGAAGTGGAAAATAGTAAATACGTCCCCGTATCTTCCTTCTTCTTTCTTCGTGGCTATTGGATTCAGCAAGGAGCATCATACTTCTTAAACTCCATGCGTCTCTCATAGTATCAAAAGAGTTAGGACCCATCTCCGTTGCTTGAAAGCTCATGAGCTTTGTTAACACAGTTTAACGATCTTCAGAGCGTCGTTCGGGTTGTTAACAGGTAGATCATAGTATGACATGGAGTGTAACAATAAAATCCCACGTTGAATCGGGACTTTTTGATTCGGCTTTCTTGTTGTATAAAACATTGAGTGTTTCCCATGATAGTTTTACTTTTCCAATGGTAAATCAAGTTGTTTCAATGCTTCAGAGGGATCAGGAATGTAATATTTGGGGAAATCGAGTGTTCTGTCTCAATAAGAATGGGTATTGGATTTGATGTTCATTTTTGCTATACAATGATTGAAGTTACGAGACAAATTAACCAGAGGCTGCCAGCTCGTTCAAATGGGTAACGTCATTGCAGACGTCTATTATTTGTCCAAAATGTCATTGTAAACGTCTGCATCTTTGAAAACAACTCCCCCTCACGTCTCCTTCCCATCTGTTTCTGGGACCCACATGTCTGTATACTAAAATCTGATTTTTTTTAATAATTATTTTATAATTAAAAAAAATATACAAAAACTATATATATATATATATATATATATAAAAAAATTAAGTGGAAAGTCTAAACCTAAGCAAAAAAAAATTTGATAGCCTAAAAATGCGTTTAACATACAAAAAATTCATTTGAAAAAAAAAAAATACATGTTTGATTAAATAAATTGAAAGTGTATTTAAGGGTCCCAAAGCCCAAAAACGGACTAAAACGCATTTTTGGCAAAAACATAAAAATAAAATTTTTGCTAAAAATTGTTTTTTTTTTTTTTTACTTAAAAGCTATATTTCTCAAACATAACATCAAACATGCTATTCATTTTTGACGTAAGGGGTTGATTGTTAACAACTTAATTAACAACCTCACTTTTCTTGGATGCTATTCACTTTATTTTTTTTTTAAAAAAAAAAAATTAACATCAAAATATTCAATTTTTATATCACATTATTTGTTTTTTCACTATTATACAATAAAAAAATCACTGCAAACAAAGATTTTTCACTTTTCAATACAACTTTTTCTCTTCTTTTATACCAATCATTATTCTCATTTTTTTTCCACAAAAAACACAAATAGTATCTAGGTAAGAGCAGTCTTTGCAGTCTCACCAAAACAAGTTTTTGGTTATTTTGGTAAAGCGATTTTGTGAGAGTGTCTAAAATCTTTCTTTTTAGGCCTCACCATTTTATTTTGATAAAATGGTGAATGAACCGTACTCACTATCTTTAAGACTTTTTTTAAATTGCGTTTTAGGGGCTTAAAAGTACTTTTAACACACAAAAAATGTGTTTGAAGAAAAAACTACTCGTTTGGTAAAAAAATTAAAAACCCTTTTAATGTCTAAAAACCTAAAAATTGCTAAAAAACACTTTTGAAAAAAGCTTTAAAATAAAGCTTTTACCCAAAAACGTTTTTTGATTTAAAAGCTTTGTTTCTCAAACGCAATAGTGAGTACTATTCACTCACTAAATAAATAACAAATAATATAAATTTTATCTCTCATTCCCTATTCTTTCAAAAAAAAAAAAAAAAATTAAAAAAAAATATTAGGGAAGTCTTTATAAAATAATATTTAAATGGATTAGTGAAAGTTGATAGTTAAAACAGTGAGGTTGCCGTGGTGCTATAAAAAAGTTGATAGTTAAAATAGAGAAAAATATACTTTTTGTTATTTTAGTGAGTAAAATTTGATGAATCTGTAAAAATGCTCTAAAGAGAGTTTAACAAACAACCCCTAATTAATTATTTAATTTTGTGCTAAATTCATTCGTCATTGATCACTTTCGGTCTTAGAGGAAACAAATAGGAAGGAGACGAAGGTGTTGTTCTTCAAAGATGGAGGATGGAATTTAGTGAAGGTTGGATATGCTTTAAGTCAACCGATTATTAAAATTGCCATCGTTTCCAAAAAGTAGTTTAACAAACTACTCCTAATTAATTATTTAATTTTGTGTCAAATTCATTCGTCATTGATCACTTACGGTCTTAGAGGAAACAGATCGATAGGAAGGAGACGAGAGTGTTGTTATTCAAAGATGGAGGTAGGGCTGGGTATCGGTCATATCGGTCTGGTTAATGGGCTTATCGGTCAGTAACCGATAAGCTATCGGTTAACAAAATCCTAACCGATTACCGACCGATGAGAAATGTTACCAAAAATTATTGATCATATCGGTAATAGGTTAATTGGTCGGTTAAATCGGTTTTTTGTGAGCTTTTAACTGGTTGCTAATTGAGCTAAAAATTAATTGTTTTGGAAGTCTAAATACGTTTTGTTGGGCTAAAGCCTAAAATAACTTATTAAAAATTAGTTATTTTGGGGTATATTTTTGGCTAAAATAGCTTATTCAAGCTTTTTTTTTATATTGATCCACTACAATATAAAATAAAAACCAAAACGACGTCATTTTGGTTTCAATAATAAATATAAAATTAAAAATAATTAAAAATAATTAAAATAATTTATCGATCATATCGATTTTTCGATAACAAATTATTAACTAACCGATTACTGACCGATAAGCTTATCGGTACAAAATTTTTAACCGATTACCGACCGGTTACTATCGGTTCTGTTAAATTTGATAATAAGTCAATAATCGGTAACCAGTTAATTTGCCCACCTCTAGATGGAGGATGGAATTAAGTGAAGGTTGAATATGCTTTAAGTCAATTGATTATTAAAACTACTATGGTTTCCAAAAAGTAGACTAACATACAACCCCTAATTAATTATTTAATTTTGTGTTAAATTCATTCGTCGTCATTGATCACTTTCAGTCTCAGAGGAAACAGATAGGAAGGAGACGAAGGTGTTGTTTTTTTTTTTTTTTTTTTTTGAGGGAAATGATAATCACTTCATTCAATCAAAAAGAAAACGGCCTAAGCCTTACAAAGATAGAGCCATCTGCTCTAAAAAAACAACATCTGATATACAACTAGGGGACTCCTCCAACCATACTTGAGTTTCTGAAGACCTAATTGCATATTTAGCTAGACCATGGGCTACAAAGTTAGCCTCTCTCTTTACATGCCTGATATTCCATTTGTTTAGAGACCCTAGAATCCATTTAATATCATCAATAATTTGCCCGTATCGTAGCCAGCTTTTTTGGGGATCATTTATCGCCTTCACCACTTGTAGTGAGTCACCCTCAAGGAGCACATCATTTATTCCCACCTCCCTGCTAAACTCCACAGCTCGTAAAGCAGCCATTGCCTCAACAGAAATTGGATCATAGAGAGCCATAACAGGTTGGCTTAATGCAGCCATGACGTTTCCTTTTTCATCTCTTATTATAACCCCCACTCCCATTTTTTGCTCCCCTTCTGCTGTAGCTGCTGTAGCAGCATCCCAATTAATCTTGTAAAAACCCTCTGGTGGAGCTTCCCATCTTTGTTGTATCGGCTAGGAAAGGTCATGAGCGTCCGCTTGTCTCTCATTTACCTGACGGTATAGCTGGAGCTGAGCTATGGCCTGCCTTGCGATTGTGCTAGGATGTGAAAAAACATCCCCGTGCACCACCTCATTGCGTCGCTTCCAGATTCTTTTAGCAACCATAGCGAACAGCTCCATCTCTTCTCTCTTTACCGACCCCATCAGGTATTCCACCAGCTCACAAAAGTTATTACCACCCGATCTGCATTTTTGGAGCTTGCTATTGCTGACACACCAGACATCCTGAGATGATGGATAGTCCCAGAGTATATGGTGGGTAGTTTCGACAGCACTGCAACAGAAATTACAAATATCATCCTCAACAACTTTCCGCTTCTTGAGATTATCTTTTGTCGGCAGAATTTTGTTACAAGCCCTCCATAGAAACACTTGGGCTGAATGTGGTATCTTCAAACCCCAAATCATCTTCCATACTGCCTGCGTTCTCACCCCCGTAGAACATTCTCCCTTCAATCTAGCTAGTCTTTCCTTCTCGAGATGATACGCACTTTTTACCAAAAACTCTCCTGAATTTGTCGCACGCCAAATCATCTTGTCATCGTGGTGATGTCTGCTCAGTGGGAGGTTACAGATCGTAGTAGCTTCCTCCTCCCCAAAGCTCTGGAAAATATAGTGCCTATTTCATTGCCTCGGATTTTCCTCCATTAATTCAGCTACCAATGCGTTCTCCCCGATGAGTGAATTACATGTCTGAGTGGTGTAAGTGATTGGCAAAGGAATCCATTTGTCTCCCCTGATCTGAACAGATGTCCCATTGCCAATGCGCCAGATTAATCCTTCTTCAAGCAGTTCCCTTCCAACCAACAAGCTCCTCCAGGTGAATGATGGCTTACTCCTCAAATTTGCTAACAATAACGTCCTTGTGGAGTAATATTTAGTTTTGATAATCTTCGCTGCCAAGCTGTCGGGATACTGCAATAAGCGCCAACATTGCTTCGCTAAGAGAGCCTTGTTAAAGCAAATGAGATCTCTGAATCCCAAGCCTCCCACATTTTTTGCACGTCCCATTCTCTCCCAACTCATCCAATGTATCTTCTTGTCGTTCTCCTTGTGACCCCACCAAAATTTCTACATCAGTTTATTTAGCTCCTTACACAAACCTGATGGGAGCAAAAAAATACTCATACTATAAGATGCTATTGCTTGGATCACTGCTTTGATTAGAACCTCCTTTCCAGCCTGAGAAAGAAATTTTGTCTTCCAATCCGCCACCCTCTTCATTACCTTTTCTAGCAAACTCTGAAATTCCCGAGTTCTAGATTTACCCACCAACGCCGAAAGCCCCAAATAGGTATCAAACCTTTGTGAATCAGGAACTCCTACAACCTCCAGAATTCTGTCTTTTGTTTCTTGGCTTGTATTTCGGCTAAAAAAGACCGATGTTTTATCGTTATTTAGCCGCTGCCCCGACGCTTCCTCATAAGCCTCCAATACCCCCTTTAAGCAGTTCCACTCTTGTTCAGTAGCCTTACAAAAAAGAAGACTGTCGTCAGCGAAAAATAAGTAGTTTATCCTCAAGCCTTTAAATGAGGTTGGGACCCCCTTCAAACGTCCAAGCCGCTCTTCAAGTGAAAGCATTGAGCTCAATACCTCCGCACATAGAATAAAGAGGTATGGAGATAATGGATCCCCTTGTCTGATCCCCCTAGAGGGTTTAAAAAGCCCGACAGGGGTCCCATTTACAATCACAGAATATGATACAATAGTCACACATTTCATTACAAGGTTGACCCATCTACTCTCAAAACCCATCTTCCTCATGACTTTTTCAAGAAAAAGCCACTCCACCCGATCGTAGGCTTTGCTCATGTCGAGCTTCAACGCCATATATCCTACCCTCCCATACATACGAGAATGCATGGTGTGGGGAGTTTCATAGGCTGCAAGGATGTTGTCAGATATTAATCGGCCCGGGATAAAAGCCGATTGATTACAAGAAATGATCACAGGTAATACATGTTTTAATCTATTGGCCATTACTTTAGCAACAATTTTATAAACCACATTGCATAGACTTATAGGTTTGAAATCATAAACTCCTAAAGGATTTTTCTTTTTTGGTACAAGTGCAATGTGAGTATAATTTATTTCAGGATCAAAATTGTAGCGCCCCGGAATTTTCAAAGTTATTTAAATAGATTATTTTGATGATGATTTTATTTTGATATTCATTTTAGCCTATGATTTTAATTCTTGGAAAATTTATGATATTACAGAGAGTGGTAATTAGAAAATGGTAATTGGTGAAATAATAGGATAGTAAATGGTAAGAAGAATTGTAGATGGATAAATGTAGATATAATAGTGTTGGTAGATGGAACAGTAAAGTGTAAGGTAGAATAGTAAGGGAAGGTAGAATAGTCAATTGTAGGTATACTAGTATTAGTAGAAGGAGGGTAGAATTGTAGATGGATAAAGGAAGGTATAATAGTGTTGGTAGATGGAATGGTAAAATGAGGCTAGAATTGTAGATGGATAAATGTAGGTATAAAAGTGTTGGTAGATAGAATGGTAAAATGAGGCTAGAATTGTAGATGGATAAATGTAGGTATAACAGTATTGGTAGATGGAATGGTAAAATGAGGCTAAAATTGTAGATGGATAAATGTAGGTATAATAGTGTTGGTAGATGGAATAGTAAAATGGAAGGTAGAATAGTACTTGGTTTTTCTTATAAATAGAGCTCTTCCTCTTCACAAATTTCACCACTCCTCTCCCTTCTCTTCCACATATTCTTATTTCTTCCGTTTTCTACTCGGTCTTTCTTCTTTCTCTAAGTGTTTACACGAAACAGAGAGAGAAAGGGCGAGACAAAGTGTTGCAAGAAAGAAAGAACACGAGAGAAAACAGAATCGAGAAATTAGTTTCAAAAGATATACTAGTGGTGTTAGTCTGATTGGAGCAACTAGATCCTTTAGACCACTTTTAGCTTCAGTCTAGAAGTAAGTAAATTCACTACCCCTTCTAAAATTACTTCATGTCATCCTATTTATTCATTCTTGTATCAAACTGTAAATGATTATTTTATTTACTTGTCATGGAGATATCTTGCATGCATGAAGGATTTCTAAAAGAATTATTTAGAAAGTTTCTATTTCTTTAAATGCTTTCTAAGTACACAAGTTTATATTTGAAAAAGTTTCCATTTTTGAGAAAAAAGAAAGTTGAGAAATGATGATGATTATAAGAAAGAAGAATGATGATAAACCCTCCTACATGTTGCCCTAAGATGCATCAAAAGAAGTACAAAGAAAAGTACAATAAATGAGTTAAATGTTTATGAAATGAGGGCACATGTATGGAGGAGAGTATTTTTGGCCCCAAGATAAGATGAGATGAGTTCGGTACCGATACTTGGATGGAGGCGAAACCACTGAAAGAGGCTATGCCAGAAGGTGGTATTCCATCAACAGACCGTTGAGTGCACCAAGAGAAAGAGTTAATTGACGGTCGGGCATGGCTGAGGCCTCAGTTCAGTGCCATGGTCACAGGACCCGCAACCCTCGTACACAGGGGTAACCGTGTACATGGGCCCTAATATGAGAAAATTATAATATAATTTCAACAATGATATACTATGATGATTTACAATGATGATTTATAAAGATAATTTATGACGATGATTTATTACTAGAGGTAATAGTATGTATATGCTACGGGAGATGCAACCGTACATACATGTATTACTATGGCTAAATGTATATTTATTTGTGAAAACGATTTTTAAAACTGAAAACAAGGAGTAAAACTATTTATGGTTGTGGATTTTAGTTGCTGGGCCCCTTTGGGCTCATTCAGTTTTATTTCTTGTTTACAGATAAAAAGGACGCTGGAATAGGGGGCCGGAATGGGGGCGGGAATAATTATTAACTTTTAAGTTTTTTCATATCAGTTATTGTAGTAATATGATATTCTGCAACTAAAGTTTAATGTTTCCTAATTTCGCTTGTAATAAAATCTCTTGAAGAATGTTTTATACATTGATAGTATCCTTTAAAATTAAGTACTCTGATAGACCTTATAGATCTTTGCAAAGACTTTTGTTGAGTAAGAAGAAAAGTGACAAACTCAGCCTTAACGGGCTGGGGATGTTACAAATATGGCCAAACTTGAAAAAATTGCTTACCGCCAGTACTACCTCTTCCCCCACTAGATTCCAGTGATCTTGATAAAATGTTGCAGGGAATCCATCTGGACCCGGTGACTTCATGGGCGCCATTTGAGATAGGGCCTGGCTTACTTCCTCCTGCGACACCTCACGTAGCAGGCCATTATTCATCGCTGATGTGACCTTTGTTGATAGCACTTGGAGACAGTTGTCAATCCCCTGAGGATCCGATGATGTGAGAATACCCGTGTAATGTTCCACAAACGCCTTTTCAATGCCCATAGGGGTATCCCGCCTTTCCCCTTCACCATCCAGAATAAAGTGAATTCGATTTCTTTGCCGCCGGTGGGATGCACATGCGTGAAAATATTTAGAGTTTTTATCCCCAAGAGCTAACCAACTCTCCTGTGCTCTCTGTCTCCATTTCATGTCCAGCTGCTCCATCAGGTTATGAGTTTCTGTTTGAAGTTGTGAAATACGTGGGAGATCCCAAACCCCATCTCCTGCTTGTAACTCTTTCAACGTTGCCATGTTGTGCTGTACATTAGATTCGGTTGGGTCCCTCTGCACTCTTTGCCATCTGCGTAATGAGCAACTGCTCTACTTCAGTTTGGGTAGAATTTGATCCCCACGCCCACGATGATTATTCTTGACTCTCCATATTTGCTTGATGACTCCCTGCACTTCATTCTTGTTCCAAGCTACCTCATACTTGAACCTTTTCTGGGCTCTAGTTCTTTTTTCCTTTCTTCAGTGGAACCAGATATACATTGGGGCATGATCAGATGAACAAGAAGACAAAATTTCAACTTGTCTGAAGGGAAAAAACTCTTGCCACTGTGAGTTTGCTAATTCCCGGTCCAACCTTTCCTTAATAAAAAGACCTCCTTCTTGTTTGTTGCTCCTCGTGAAATCAGGTCCCACATAACCCATATCCTCTAACCGACATATTGTGAGAGCCTCCCTGAAATTTTCCATTTGCCATCTAGCTTTGCGCCCTCCACCCCATTTTTCATCATCTTCTAGTGTCTCATTAAAATCGCCCAAACAAAGCCAAGGGACAGGATCAAAAAGCCGGAGATGGCGTAGAAGGCTCCATGATTCAGTCCGGTGACCCACGTCCGGGTGACCGTAAAAGCCAGTGAACTTCCATGGTTGGCCAGACCCTTCCGTTGTCACTATAGCGTTTATGTGACGCCTGCTATAGTTTTGGATTTCAACTGAAATAGCTGACTTCCATAAATGTGCAAGTCCCCCACTGCGACCTACACTGTCCACAACAAACACACTGTTAAAACCCAACCGTGTTTTTATAGAATCGAACCGGTGGGTCTGCAGTTTAGTTTCCATTAAGAAAATTAAACTGGGGCGCTTCTCCTTCACTAACCTGTGAAGGTCCCGAACTGTCCAGGGGTTTCCAAGCCCCCAGCAGTTCCAACTTAAAATGCTCATGATTTCCAGCGGGGCTGTACAACAGCCGCCGCCACCTTGTCACATTTTCCTGCTCCTTCCCAATTACCTTTCTTCCTCTTTGCTTCAAGCGACTCCGAAAAAACTGAGTCATCCGCTTTGCGAACTCCCGCCAGAGGATTGGGTTCCCCTTCCAGGCACTTATGCGAGGATGAAGCCACTTGCCGTGCACGTTTTTTCCATTTCATAGTGCCTATTTTTTGCTTTCCATCAGCTTGGACCCGCATGCCACTTGCCAATTGACACGTCACTTCCTCAATAATCCCCACCACTTCCTCTGTTTTATCTGACTTGGCACTTTTTCCATTAAAAGAATTAATTCCTTTTTCATGCAACTCTTGCAATTTAGCCTTTGACGTAAATCCCTCCCCACTATTGACGTCTTCTCCATTAAAGGAATTTATTCCTTCATCATGCAACGCATGCATTGTATCCCTGGGCGTAACCCCCTTCCCATAATTAGTATCTTCTCCATAAATGGGCGTAACCCCCTTCCCATTATTTGCTTCAGCGCCACTCCCCGAATCAAAACCTTCCAAATTCGATTTCTTTCCCACAGCTGCATTGAGCGGATCCCCATCCTCATAAAATTTTTCTGTTACATTCCTTTTTTCCAGTGAATCCCCATTAATGCCATAACTTCTTTCCCCTTCTGCCTGCATTGATTCCCCTTGATTTCTGCTCAGTTCATCTTCTTCCATGCTACATCCCTGTCCCGGTGGTGTACGCTCCTCCGGCCGCCGGAATCCGTGGGAATCCCACCCCGTGTTATTCCCCGAATACATGGGAAAAAAATTTGTCTATCGTTTTTCATTGTCCCATGAACGATTCTGGAAAGATACTCTTAGCCAAGGACCATATTCCTTCTTCGACTTCTCTCCAGCAACCTTCGAATGGTTCCGTTTTGAACATCCCGACACTGCATTACATATAACACCATAGGAAAAACAAAACCAAGGAATCTTTTCATATTGAAAAGCCACCCAATGAGTTTTGTCTTTTACTTTTAGCATTCTGCCATGAAGAAGTGGTTTATACACGTTCAGTTTTACTCGCACCCGATGGTATTTGCCCCAACCAACTCCTTCCTCATTTGTATCCACCTCCTCAACCTCTCCAAGATGAGAACCCAGTCTTTCACCAGTTGCTCTCCCCATACAAGCCAATGGGAGATTAAAAATCCTTACCCAAAAATATGCGATGTTGAACGGTAGCTCGGCAGGAGGAGAGGTGCCATTGAACTCTAGTACAGAAAATAGGCTACCATCGAAAGTCCAAGGCCTGCCTTCCAGCACTCTCGATTTGTCCCATGCGTTTTCAAACTCGATTAGGAAAATGTTGTTCCCCAAAGCATTGAAAACCATCGATCCTGTTGGCATCCAACTCCTTATCATTTTTGCTTTGAGAGTCTTCTTTCCAATGTTTCGTTCTGACATTATCCTCCCCACCAGACAGGCTCGTCCCTTATTCCCAATGTCAATGAGCTCCTCCTCCGGGACCTCATCAAACGCCTCCTCCTCTTCAGTTAGCGTGAAATTCCCCCACATGGAAGTCAGATCTTCAGCCATCCTCCCCCGTGTTGGTTGGAGTGTTGTTTTCTCCAGTAGAAAATTTTGCCCTTCACAATTCCGGAAAGAATTAGAGAGAAAAGAAGCTCCTCCTCTAGGTCTCTGAAGGCTGCCTAGAGAGGAAAAAAAAAAGGTATTGTTATTCGAAGATGGAGGATGGAATTTAGTGAAGGTTGGATATGCTTTAAGTCAACTGATTATTAAAACTGCTATCATTTCCAAAAAGTTGTTCATTTTTCAATGACATTTTGGACAATATCCTACTCATCAGTTGTAACAGACGTTTGCAATGACGTTGATCATTTGAAGGAAGTAGCCTCTTGTTCACGTGCATTTATGTGTGGTAATTTATGTGTGGTAATTAAATTAATGATTTGGTCAATTGTATCGTATTTGTGATGAATAGGTAGATTGATAACATGTGTGATGTATATAAGTAAAAGTTGCCGCTAATAAGATTCAATCAGTTGCGATAAGATTGAGCAGAGAATAGTGACGACTCTGTGATGTATATATATAAAGTTGCCGCTAATAAGATTCAATGAGTCGTCGATAATGAGGGTTCAATAGCAACGACTATGAGGGTTGCCGCTATTGACATGAGAAATTTTTTTTAAAAGAAATTAAAAAATATTATTAGCGGCGACATATTGTAGCCGCTATTAAGTGGACGACTGAGTATCGCCGCTGATGAGGGGTCAATAGCGGCGATTTTTAGGGTCGCCGCTATAGACATGAGAAAAAATAAATATAAAATTAAAAAAAGTACTAAAGTAGCCCATCAAACTACCAAATTGATTTTACTTTAATACGACATAAATCAATTGTAATTTAGGTCAATTACAGTGACTAATTATTTATTTATTCCAAAAAACATTTTTTCTGTATTTATTCACCCATTGTTTTTTTTTTTTTTTTAATTTCTAAAAAATTGTTTTTTTTTTTTTTACAATTATTTTATTATTTTATTTGTTAAAAAAATAAGGGTATTATAGGAATATAAAAAATAAGTGGCATTTTTGGTATATTTTAGTAGTTTGGGGGTTACTTTAGTATCTTTTAAACATTAGGGGCTATATTGCAAATGACTGATAGTTTGAGGGCTTTTTTATTTTATTTTATATTTTTCACTTATTTAATTTCAAAGATGGAGGCTGAAATCACCTCAACCTATTATTCAAATTGCTATAACTTCCAAAAAGCCTCTATAATTAATAGACGTTTGATGTTGCTTACACAATATCTTTGCCGCCAAGTATATAATAGATGGTATCAAAAATTAGAGTCCTTATTGACCATTACCCTTTCCAGCAGCAATAAATAAAATTGGTACCTAACAACTACCAATGCAAAATGAGTGTAGGTGGCCTATGCGGGAGGACCATTTTGGCATGAACCTTGGCTTTCACGAATTGGGGACTTTTTCACTCTTGCACGTCCCATGCTTGGGTGTTCGGTGGAAGAGAGATAAAGCCTAAAGGACCTTTGTTTATGCACATAATGGAAAAGTTGCTTTCTAACAAGCTATTATTATTTAGACAGAGCAGGTGAGCCGAGCCGGGAATGAAAAGGACCACCACCACCATTCCCACGTGGAAGATAAACCCACCCCAAACACGCCTACAACTCCCAATATTCAAGCCTCCGACCACTCCTACTTTCGTTGAATGAGTGAAGTATCATCATTTAAAAATTTGAGTATACACTACTCTAAAAATATCTTTATTTTGAACTTGGAAGGGAACTAACTCGTAAAATTTTAATAGTTCACATATGGGAAAGCATATCCTTCTTCCAATCTTTCTTTTTTGTAAATACTCTTTAATATTTGAACAAGGATTTTTTCCTCAAACCCACTCTATTTTTTTTTTAATACCTTCAAGCATCTCATAAATATATAAACCTATTTAACTACTGTGTTCAAAAGAAACAATATCGAAGATACACAGGAACCTCTTCCAAAAGAACATGTTCATCACTAAAAGAAAGCGCTTCATTTGCAAGTCGATGGGCTTCTTCATGGCCACTATGTCTCACATTTTCATCACTAAATCAGCACGTCCTAATAAGTCAGCACATCCTAACAAGTTAGTAATCCTATGATTCAAGGTCCACGTTTCATGCTTTGCAGCGGTAGTCTCCATATTGATATGAGAAATGCTATTTTTCTTTCTCCTATCCAATTTCAATCCAACTCCATCCATACTTTTTTCAAATCTAACATTGAATCTGTAGTGGTGAATTTGAAAAAGAGTTAAACAAAAGATATAGACAATAATTGAAAGAATTGTAGGTCTCTATTGATATACCAAGCATCCAAACGATTAGCCTTGAGAAGAGAAAACTGACCTTGGCTAGGTTGTTGGCCTTGAGGTTGCCAAAACTCCATTGTTGGCCAACCAGACTTTTATCAATATGGAATTTATCAATTTATCTTTATTTTCTGTCTTTTCTTTTATGTTTCCTTTGTCTTGCGTCACAACCATTCCAAGCATGGACGAAACTAGGAATTTAGCTTTAGGGGAGCCAAATTGTAACAAAAAAAATTTCCAATGACTAAAACTGTTGGGTTTTGAATTGTCAAATTCAGTGACAAAATACATTCATCTGCAATCCTGTCAGCAGTACATACATACGAGGTATTGTGTCAAGAGAAGACCTAGAAGATGTGGTTAAGCTTAACCAATCATAATAGAAGACCTATATGATATGGTTAAGTTTAATCAAATCGGAATTCTTTAATTAGAGTTAAAATAGGATTTGATTAAATTTCGTATCCTGCACATGTATCCGTATTCGGACCATAACTTTCGGCTCAAGAATCGGATTGAGGTGAAACCAGCGGCATTGGAAAGCTAACACAAAATAATAAAAATCTTTGTGAAATAAGATTTTCAAAATTCGAAAGTTAGCTATGCCAAAATCGTCTCGCAAGATAAGGAAGAAAATTTGGATGAATCCTATTCCAACTAGAACTAGTTTTTCTTCCCATTTCAACTAGTACTAGGTTATCTTGTAGTCTATATATAGAGAGGTGTTTTGCACGAAATTGTAAGGAATTCCATGTGCTAAGAGAGCGTTTAAGATATTGAGTGTTAGGGTTAGTCTCTCTTAGAGTTAAAGGTTGTGTCTTCATCACAAATCATATAAAACTAAAGTCTATCGGAGTTCCGGTAAAGGAGATCAAGTAGAAGAATTATGCCAGATGTTCTAGAAAGGGCTACTGCGGTAGAAGTCAAGTGGGTCGCTTGTCTTATGCAAGGAAGTGTCAATTACAAAGGTTTTGTAAGTGTGAACTTCTTGTAATCTTTATTCTTTTATACTTGATTGATTTCCTGGGTTTGGCTGCCCCGGAGAGGTTTTACATTTTAGAGAGTTTTCTAAATGGTTTTCTCTTCGTAACCAAAATATTTGTGTCTCTGTGATCTATTGTTCTACATATTTTGGTTGTATGACTGTTTAATTTTTAATTCTGCGTATTATTTGCATACACCTATTCAACCCCCTTATTGGTGTCATTTGGAGTCGTTTTTAGAATTTTCAATTGGTATCAGAGCAGGTTCACTTTGTTTGGATTAAATTCCTGAGTGAGATCCTTGACTCCTTTGCTATGAATAATCCTCAGTCCCTTAGCATGGATTCTGATGAGGAGATTGACCTTCAGATGGCCTATAACAAGCTCTTTAATAAATTTGTTAAATTGACTCATCATCATCAAATTTCCCTTAAAAAGCT
Organism: Corylus avellana; assembly: GCF_901000735.1. Taxonomy (NCBI): domain Eukaryota; kingdom Viridiplantae; phylum Streptophyta; class Magnoliopsida; order Fagales; family Betulaceae; genus Corylus; species Corylus avellana. Next base: position 6,227,895 of record NC_081545.1, on the reverse strand, counting down.
TAATGATGTTGAGCATGAGAAAGAGTTTTTGGTTATTAAATTGTCTAAATCACATGCCTTAATTGACTCTTTGAAATCTGAAAATACTATGCTTATTGATAAATTGGGTGCCTCTACTTCACATGCTTCTAATTCTGAAAGAAAAACTTTGTTTGTTAAGCATGTGAAAGTTGAAGAAGTCAAAGCCAATATAGCTTGCTTGGATAAGGGCAAAACTTCTTGTGTGAATACTTGTGTGAAGCCCGAATTCAAGGCTCTTTCAAGGAAACAAACTCATGCAAAGTTTGTTCCTACATGCCACCATTGTGGGATTATTAGTCATATTAGACCAAATTGTTCTAAGTTGAAGTCCCAAAGACCTTGGAATAAAAAGGCTGCTCCTAAGAAAGAAAAAGGTGGTGTAGAGTCATGTTTGTCTAGATCTAAATATATGTATATCCCTCCTCATATGAGACAAGCTTCTCCGAAATTTGTCCCTACCTGCCATCATTGTGACAAAGTTGGTCATATTCGACCTAACTGTTTTAAGTTGAGACCTCGTGAGCATAAGAGTGAGAATTCATATTCTAGGAAAGGTTTTGAGGGGCTATGCATAATGAAGAAGTGAGTGTTATCTAGGTTAGATGAGTTTGACAAGAGTCACAAATCTATACATAGGGTTAAGAAGGTTTGGGTTAGGAAGGTCGATACCATTCACCATTTGAAGGGGAGAGGTGGTAAACTCACCTAGAGTAAGGTGGTCCATAACATGCTTAGGATTGGTTGTCTTGCATATTTCTTCATATCCTAGAGCATGTAGCAATCATTGCATTGCATTTATTATTATTATTTTTTTGTTTTTTATTTTTGTTTTTAATTTCAGTTTTGCATATATATGCATTGCATTAATTTTGTGCATTTTATTTTAAAAAATTCAAAAAGACAAAAATATAGTTTTTAGGTTGTCTCCTTATTTTTGTCATATGCACCTTAATAGTCCATAAATTTCTCATGTATACTTCATGGATCTAATTCCTTATATCTCAAAATGTGCTTACTATACATGGGATGAATATTTATTAATGGACTGATTTTTTTTTTTTGGCCTAAACTTATGCTTCTATGGTACATTTTACCTATGCTTGAACTCTTGTGCACATTTAAGCTTAAATTGAGTATGAATTTGGCCTTAAGGGTGAGTTATGTTAGGCAACCATATGAAGAAAATTGACTATTTTTGTCTATCAAATTGACCAAATGCTAGTTGAACGTAGGACCTAAAAATTCCAGCATTCTCTAATTTGGTTTAAGCACTAAATGATTAAAGACACATTCTCAAAGAAAAAAATAGTGAGACAAGAAAACAAATGAACATATTCCAAAAGAAATCTATTTCACTATGTCTTATTTGTGCTCAACTTGTCCTTATAGAAATAGTCGTGACCATATTCATTGTGGAAAGAGACGGACACTACCGCACAATGTTTGAGTATGTGCTATTACTACATGGGAAGTTTATTAGATGAGGGTGACACGGCCCTAGCAAGGTTTGACTTTTGTTTAGATATACATGTCAATCTTCCCATGAGGTAATTTAAGTTTTTGCTTGCTAGCCTATCCCATCACCGTATAAGTTCTTAAACTTACTTGATGGTTAGCTTTCACACACAACACACAAGCCTGGGTTGAGTGGAACATGTTGCTTCGCTTATGTTGAAGAAACTTTTGTTTCAAATCTTTTTATTCTCATGCATGTTTTGGACATTATGAGATATTACCGGATAATCATTGCTTAATACATGAGTCTTTTATGTTTTATCATGTGTGTATTTGACATTTTTCTTATGTCATACATTGAGGGGGAGAATTTTTTTTATCATGATCTTGCATTTCACTAATTATGCATTCATAGTTTTGATTATGTTTATGTTTCTCTGACTTTTCTTGGGCTTATTGGTGTTTTACTGCCCTTTGTCCATTCATGGCAAAAAGGGGGAGAGAAAGTTTTAGAGAGTGCAGATTAGGAATAGATAGAACACCATAGATGATTTTGATTTTGATATACTTGTTGCATCTATGAATGATATTTGTTTGTGTTTTAACTGATTTGGTGAGCTATTCATGATTATATTCTATTCAAATCTGTTATATTATTTGTACATTGGGTATTTCTACTCCACATACGTTTAATATGTTTTGTGAGTGTTTCAGGAAATATGAGTTATCTATTCAGATGTAACTAGTAAATTTTGTCACAGAATTGTCAAAGGGGGAGTTTGTTGGGTTTTGAATTGCCAAATTCAGTGACAAAATACATTCATATACAATCCTGTCAGCAGTACATACATACGAGGTGTTGTGTCAAGAGAAGACCTAGAAGATGTGGTTAAGCTTAACCAATCATAATAGCAGACCTATATGATATGGTTAAGTTTAATCAAATCGGAATTCTTTAATTAGAGTTAAAATATGATTTGATTAAATTTCATATCCTGCACATGTATCAGTATTCGGACCATAACTTTCGGCTCAAAAATCGGATTGAGGTGAAACTAGCGGCATTGGAAAGCTAACACAAAATTATAAAAATATTTGTGAAATAAGATTTTCAAAATTCTAAAGTTAGCTATGCCAAAATCGTCTCGCAAGATAAGGAAGAAAATTTGGATGAATCCTATTCCAACTAGAACTAGTTTTTCTTCCCATTTCAACTAGTACTAGGTTATCTTGTAGTCTATATATAGAGAGGTGTTATGCACGAAATTGTAAGAAATTTCATGCTCTAAGAGAGCGTTTAAGATATTGAGTGTTAGGGTTAGTCTCTCTTAGAGTTAAAGGTTGTGTCTTCATCACAAATCATATACAATTGAAGTCTATCGGAGTTCCGGTAAAGGAGATCAAGTAGAAGGATTGTGCCAGATGTTCTGGAATGACTACTGCGGTAGAAGTCAAGTGGGTCGCTTGTCTTATGCAAGGAAGTGTCAATTGCAAAGGTTTTGTAAGTGTGAACTTCTTGTAATCCTTATTCTTTTATAATTGATTGATTTCCTAGGTTTGCCTGCTCCGAAGAGGTTTTACATTTTAGAGAATTTTCTAAATGGTTTTCTTTTCGTAACCAAAATATTTGTGTCTCTGTGATCTATTGTTCTACATATTTTGGTTGTATGACTGTTTAATTTTTAATTCTGCGTATTATTTGCATACACCTATTGAACCCCCTTATTGGTGTCATTTATAGTCATTTTTAGAATTTTCAAAAACAAATTGTGTTAGATTTGGGTCGACTTGCCAACTCGTTCAGTGTCAGGCCTAACACAATCCGTTTACCAAAATAAATCAAACTCTTTAACCCTGACATGACCTATTAAAATAAGCAGGTGATACGATACAATCTGTTTGATAAACGTGTCATGTTGAGTTGACCCGATACAACCTACAATAAATAAGTTGAGTTGGATTGACCAGAACACGACTCGTTTGACCTGCTATTTAATAAAAAAATAAAATAAAGGAAAAAAATAAATAAACGGTCAATCTATAAATTAAACTGATACAACCTAAACCAAGTCCCAAGCTGCTCAAATGGTGAAATAGACTCCAAGCTTATACTTTCCGAATATACTCTCATCAAGAGTAGATGCAAATGTCTACTTTCGTTGCTTCGATTGGCTTGGTACTTGGTAGGGAAATGTTTTCCTTCTATCTGGTCTCAAAACGATAATAAACTAAATGACACATGTATCCCTTCCCAGTTCCCACAAACATATATAAACAGTACCCCACGAAAGCAAAATTTGATCTCACATTATTTGTATTTATTTGTGTTGATGGTCATTGTGCGAGTTCTAGGGTTGTGATCGGCAAACCATTTCATCCCTTCAACACCACTATTCACACACCATTTTTTCAAAAAATCAACATCAAAATATCTTTACTTTTTATATTGTATTATTAATTTTTTATATCACATAATTTACATTTTATTACTATTTAAATAAATAAAAATTACAAAACAAGACTTTTTCACCTTTCAATACAAAAAATTCAAAACTTTATACTATCCACGTGTGTTACAATAACATAGGCAGGCAAAATGATTTGCCAAACACACCCTAGATTTGGTAAATGATGTCATTTATGTTCATATTAAATTTAGCTGAATTTTCTCCCTTGAACACTATAGCAGCAATGAAAGTATCAAACAGATGCAGAGTATGCTCAAATTTTTAAATGATGATACTTTTTTCATAATTATCACTTTCTTCTAAAACATCTATCCTTTTGATAAAAGAACATCATTCACCAACTTGTCTAAGTTGATGGATGAAGACCCATGCGGACCAGTGGCCTCTTCGGCCAACTTTTTCCACTCCATGGCCTTTTTCTTCATTTTCTTACCTTTGTTTCCCTCCATCAACTCTCTCACAATCTTCTCCACTTCCCCTCTCTTGGCACCATTATCAATCTCCATGCCAATGCCCCATTCATTGCAAGCATACTTACAGTTTGTTTGCTGATCCCCAATGAATGGACAACAAATCATGGGCACTCCTGCACAAACGCTTTCAGTAATTGAATTCCACCCGCAGTGAGTTAAGAACCCTCCGATGGATGAGTGGTTAAGCACTTCTTCTTGAGGGCACCAACTTGCTGTTAGTCCTCTTCCTTTGGTTTCTTCCACGAATTCAGGTGACAAAATCGCTGATTCTCCAACAACTAAATCGGGCCTAATTATCCACAAAAACGTGAACTTGCTATTTGCAAGTCCCCAACCAATCTCGGCCAACTGTTGTGGTGTCATAACAATGACGCTTCCAAAGTTCACATAAATTACTGAGTTTGGTGCTTTAGAGTTAAGCCAATTGAGGCACTCGGTATCTTCTTCCCATAAGTTATACCCAATTGATTTAAGAGGATCTTTGGATAAGTGATTAAGTAGTAGTTGCAGAGGGCCAATGGCATATATGCAAGGAAACATGGGGGAGAGAGCATCCAAAACCTCTTGCTCTAACACGTCAAATGTGTGGATAACAATTCCTGAAGCTTTAGGAGCTATCTCTACTGCTTCAACAGTCAGTTTGAAGAACGGATCATTTGGATTTGTAGTAATAAAAGTATTTGGGAGATCCCTCAATCGAATATTTCTCATACCTGGAATCCAGTCTATAACTGTGTCTAGAAACCCATTTGTTAAATAACTCTCATCTGCAAAAAGAAATAATTTGTTTTTTTTAGTTTAAAAACTTGTAATCAATAATAATATTAGAGATAATCCATGATTTCAGTAGGGTGTTTCCTTTTTGTGTTATACCTTTAAGGGGTGTGAAGCCTTTTTCCCTAAGACGAGGAAACTGCATAGCACCCATTAACGTGCAAGCAGCGATCGTGAAGAGCATTATAATAGGGATTCCAAGCTTTTGAGCAACAGTTTGAGTGAATGGCATGCAACCATCTGAGATGATGCATGTCACTAGAGGATTGTTTGAAGAAGTTGCAGTACTGTTGAGGTTGAGGAGGAGGTCTGAAAATGGAGCCAAGAACTTTTGCACAACGGATTCGCAAGCAGCATCAACGTCTTGGGTAGCGTTGGGATCCGATGGAGGAAGGCTCTCTGAAATAGTTTTGAATTGGAAGTCAGGCAACCCATCTAAGGAGTTGGGACCTCCGGATTTCAGAAAACGTTGATGGTTGGACTCAGTGTTGACAAAGGTTATGTAAAAACCTTTGCCATGGAGAAGCTTTGCAAATTTGAGCATGGCCATTAAGTGGCTGTGACCTGGCAATGGAAGACAAACTGCATGAGCCTTTTCACCTTTTACTATCTTTGAATCCATTTCCTTCTCTCTCTCTGCTCTAGTCCTCTGTGAATATATATATATATATATATATATGGCTACAATTCGGCCCTTATCCTTTATCCCCTTGACCTTGAACAGATCATTACCAGTTATGAGACAAATCAATATGCACTTAAACCTGAGGCTGCCAGCTCCTTCAAAGGGGTAACGTCATTGCAAACGTTTGTAAATTAACACGTGTCTGCATCTTTGAAAACAACACCCTCTCACGTCTCCTTCCCATCTGTTTCCGTGACCCGAAGTGAATGACCGTTTCAAAAGCAGCTTAACCCACCTGTCCGTATACTAAAATCTAATTTTTTTTATAATTATTTTATAATTAAAAAAAATACACAAACACTATATAAAAAATAAAAAAATAAAGTGAAAAGTCTAAACCTATGTAAAAAAGTTTGAGAGCCTAAAAATATGTTTAACACTCAAAAAATTCGTTTGAAAAAAAAAAGTACATGTTTGATTAAACAAATTGAAAGTGCTTTTAAGGGTCTCAAAGCCCAAAAAATGACAAAAACACATTTCTGACAAAAGCTTAAACATAAAATTTTTGTTAAAAAGCGTTTTTTTACTTCAAAACTATATTTCACAAACATAACATCAAACATGCTATTCACTTTTGGCATAAGGGGTTGATTGTTAACAACTTAATTAACAACCTCCCCTCTCTTGGATGCTATTCACTTTTCTTTTCTTTTTTAAATAATAATAATAATAACATCAAAATATTCAATTTTTATATCACGTCATTTTTTTTTTTTTTACAATTATACAAATAAAAAAATCACTGCAAATAAAGATTTTTTACTTTTCAATACAACTTTTTCCTTTTTTTATACCAATCATTATTCTATCTTTTTTTCCACAAAAAACATAAATAGTATCTAGGTAAGAGCACTCTTTGCAGCCTCACCAAAACAATGTTTTGGTTATTTTGGTAAAGCAATTTTGTGAGAGTGTCTAAAATCTTTCATTTTCAGCCTCACCATTTTACCAAAATAAAATGGTGAGTGAACAATACTCACTATCTTTAGGGCTTGTTTGAAATTGCGTTTAAGGAACTTAATAGTACTTTTAACACTTAAAGAGTCTGTTTGAAGAAAAAAGTACTCATTTGGTAAAAAAATTTAAAATACTTTTAAAGGTCCAAAAAGCTTAAAGATGACCAAAAAACACTTTTGGCAAAAGCTTAAAAATGAAGCTTTTACCCAAAAACCTTTTTTGACTTAAAAATTATATTTCTCAAACGCAATAGTGAATATTATTCACTCACCAAATAAATAATAAATAATATAAATTTTATCTTGCATTCCCTATTCTTTGAAAAAAAAATTAAATTAAATAAGTCTTTAAAAAATAATATTTAAATGGATTAGTGAAAGTTAATAGTTAAAATAGTGAGGTTGTTAGGGTGCTTTAAAAGAGTTGATAGTTAAAATAGAAAAAAATATATTTTTTGTTATTTTAGTGAGTAAAATTTGGTGAGTCCTCTAAATGGAGTTTAACAAACAATCCCTAATTAATTATTTAATTTTGTGTTAAATTCATTCGTCATTGATCACTTTCGGTCTCGGTGGAAACAAATAGGAAGGAGACGAGGGTGTTGTTATTCAAAGATGGAGGATGGAATTTAGTGAAGGTTGGATAAGCTTTAAGTCGTTATTATTGAATTTAGTGAAGGTTGGATAAGCTTTAAGTCGTTATTCAAAGATGGAGGATGGAATTTAGTGATAGTTTTTTTTTTTTTTTTTGAAAGAATAGTGGAATTCTCATTCTTAAATCATCCATCTAGAGCAAACTGCTCTAGCTGAAGAAAATCGTGAATACAATCAGGATAAGCATCTATCCAAGTTTTCTCTAGAACATTCTTAACAGCCAGCTTAGCAAGGGCATGGGCAGCTTTATTGCTGTCCCGTTTCACAAAATCTATTTGCCATTGAGAGAAAACCTGCACAGCAGATTTAACATCGTCCACCAAAGGTCCAATTCTACCAAAATTCGTGCTCGTATCCCGTACAGCATCAATCACGCCCTTAGCATCACCTTCCAGCTGAACGTGGGAAAAGCCCAGCTCACTGCAGAGTTGAATTGCCACTAACGCCGCACGAGCTTCTGCTGCCGCCGGTGAGAGGAAACCCATTTGAGTCATGCAGCGTGCTGCGCGTACATACCCAGTATGATCTCTCACTATCACCCCAAAGCCCATCCGACCCAGCGAAGGATCCAACGCCGCATCCCAATTTGCCTTAATCCACCCCACTGCAGGAGCCACCCACCGCAAGAGACCCTGAGCATTTTCCGGTAGCTGATCTGCATCCCCTTCTTCATGGGCCCTTTTAAAATCTGCCATAGATCTCTGAGTCAGCTGGAGAATCGCGCCGGGCGTCGCGAAATTACCGCCATGCAGCACCTCATTCCTCCGCATCCAAATACGACGAGCAACTCCCACAAAAGTTTTAATATCCTCCACCTCACAGTTACAGAAAACTCCTTCCACGACCTGTAAGAAATCTGGGCCAGGAAAAGAACTCTTCTGAATTTTCGTACAGCACATGCCCCACACGTCCCTAGCAGACGGGCACTGCCAGATTATATGGAACACAGTTTCGACCTCTGCTCCACAAAAAAGGCAGAAAGGGTCCGTAAGGATCTTTTTCTTACAAAGATTGGCACGAGTAGGAAGTATATCATGACATGCGCGCCAGAGGAAATTCTTTTCAACAGGGGGGATCGGCAAAGCCCAAATATTTTTCCATACAGCCACCTTTCCAGCATTAGTTGAGCATTCAGCCATGGAGCCAGCAACTAGTTCCTGTTGTATATAATAGGCACTCCTCACAGAAAAAAGGCCGTTTGCTGTCCCTCTCCAAACCAGTTTATCCCTCTGGTTTGTAACACTAGGCGAAATGGATTGAATCATCTGGACCTCGTCCTTATCAAATAAACGCTCCAGGAGCGTTATGTCCCACCATTTAGTGTCTGCATCAATAAGTTTGTCAACAGTGGCTTCCGGGTCGAGTAGCCGAGGAGAGGACCGAATACGATAAGTGGTAGGTTGGGGAAGCCATTTATCTTTCCAAATTTGAATCTGTGAGCCATTCCCCACCTGCCATATCAACCCTTCCTTTAAGATATTACAAGACCCAATGATGCTCCTCCAAGCAAAAGAAGGTCGATGTCCCACCCGTGCATCAAGAATAGAGCCGCCCCGAAAATATTTCGCCTCCATAATCCTTGCGACCAAACTCTCCGGTTGGGCCCACAACCGCCAACATTGTTTTGCGAGAAGAGCTTTGTTAAAAAGGTTGAAATCGCGAAAGCCCAAACCACCCTCCCTCTTTGATAGGCCCATACGCTTCCAACTCATCCAATGTACACTTGAGTCCTTCTTACAATATCCCCACCAAAATTTTTGCATTTGTGAGTTTATCGCCGAACACAAAGTCTTCGAGAAGAGAAATACACTCATGCTATATGTAGGAATCGCCTGGATGACAGCTTTCAATAAAATTTCTTTTCCCGCCTGGGATAGGAATTTTAATTTCCAATCCTGCAACCTTTTCCATACACGATCTAGAATACTTTTAAAAGCACAGGTTCGGGATTTCCCAACTAAAGCCGGTAGGCCCAAATAGGTATCATACCTTTGTGTTGCCGGAATACCTGCAGCTGCCAATATAGCCCGCTTCCCCTCCGGTGATGTATTGTTACTAAAGAAAATGGAGGTCTTGTTATTATTGAGTCGTTGCCCCGACGCCTTTTCATACTCCCGTAGAATGGTAGTCAATCCCTCCCATTGGGCAAGCGTGGATCGACAGAAAAGGAGACTATCATCCGCAAAAAAGAGATGGCTAATGCGAGGGCCCCTCTTTGATGTCGGAACTCCTGTCACAACGCCCTCTTCCGAAGCTTTCCTTAACAAAGAATTTAACCCTTCCGCACATAGGAGAAATAAATACGGAGATATAGGATCCCCTTGGCGCAGCCCCCTCTTTGGTTTGATTAGACCACACGGTTTACCATTTACCAAAACGGAATATTGGACCGTTGAGACACACATCATAATAATCTTAATCCATCGAGGCGCAAAACCCAACCGCTTCATGATCTCCTCCAAATACCTCCATTCCACTCGATCGTACGCTTTGCTCATGTCTAATTTAATCGCCATAAAACCATTTTTTCCCTTCAATCGTGTTTGCATTGTATGAAGAGTTTCATACGCCGCAAGCACATTATCAGTGATCAATCTCCCAGGAACAAAGGCGCTTTGCTCAGGCGAAATAATCAAAGGTAATATCTTCTTTAATCGATTGGCCAAAACCTTCGAAATGATTTTATAGAGGACATTGCAAAGGCTGATAGGGCGATAATCGGTAACACAAGTTGGATCTTTCACCTTGGGGATAAGTGCAATATTCGTCATATTCAAATCAAGAGGCATAGAACCAGAATTTAGAATACCTAAAATCGCACCACAAATATCCTCACCCATCAAAAGCCAATTTTTTTGGAAAAACCCAGCTGGAAACCCATCAGGACCCGGTGCTTTTAGAGGACCCATATGTTTAAGGGCATCAAAAATTTCTTCTTTGGTGAATGGTTTTATTAACTCAACATTCATGGTCTCCGTAACCCTTCTCTCCACCGGTTGTAAACATCGAATAAAATCACCATCATCACTAGAGGAAAATAATTCAGTAAAAAAGTTGATAAAAGCCATTTGTACCTCTTCCATTGACTCCCATCTGCGACCCTCAACATCATATATGCTGGAAATACAGTTCGACCTCCGACGATTGGTTGCACAAGCGTGATAAAATTTGGTGTTTCGATCGCCCCCCCGCAGCCACTCAATTTTAGCTCGTTGCCGCCATTGTACATCTTCTTTATCTAACAAAGACTGCAGCCTTAGTTTAATCTCTTGAGCTTTGGCCCCAACACCCTCTCCTTCACTCCCAGAGATTGTTTGGAGCCGTGCATGTAGCTGTTGGATGGTCGCCGATTCCCTACCCCTTCCAGTCCGTTGCCATTGAATAAGACTTTTCTTGCATCTATCAAGATTCCACCGCACCTTCTCCCAATTGACTTGTTCGGTCAGAGATGGGATCCATGCCGTTTGGATTGTATGCCTATAACCTTCGTCAAAAGCCCATTTTGCTTCATATTTAAAATCTCTTCTACCGATCCTATCATCCCCCCTAGCATTCAAACTTAAAGTCAGAATAGCATGATCAGAGCAAGTAACCACGTCAATCAAAACCTCCACCTCCGGAAATAAAACATTCCATGCCGAGTTTGCCACCCCCCGATCCAATCGCTCTTTGACAAAAGCGATACCATCTTGACAATTACTCCACGTGAACTTCGACCCCTTATATCCCAAATCATGCAATTCACAAACTTCTAGCACTTGTCGAAAAGCTTCCATTTGGGCGTTTGGTCTTCCTCTTCCACCCCATTTCTCCGAAAGAGTTAATATTTCATTAAAGTCCCCTAAGCAAACCCACGGCACTGGTGTCAAGCTTGCTAGATGTTTCAAAATAGCCCACGCCTCATGTCGTTTTGATGGTTCGGGATGCCCATAAAAACCCGTAAATTTCCATGGTGTAGTAGACGTTCTAATTTTAACCATACCATTAATATGGCGTTGGCTATAATTTTGAATGTCCACTGTCACATCCTCATCCCATAAGAGAGCCATTCCGCCACTCCTCCCAACTCCTTCAACCACAAACATATTATGGAAGCCTATCTTATGTCGAATAGCCTCCATTTTATTACCATGTAACTTGGTTTCCATTAAGAAAACCATGATGGGCTTCTTTTGCTTCACCACCCGGCAAAGCTCCCGAACTGTCCGAAGGTTCCCAAGCCCTCGGCAGTTCCAACTGATAATTCTCATTGCGGTCGGCGGGGCTGTGAACCAGCCTCCGCCATCCCCGATCCAATTGTCTTATCTGCCTGACTACCAATTTTTTGTCCCTTCCGTGCAGGGCCCTGTTTAATTGTCTCCCCACTAAGAGCCCTCTTCCGTCCAGGTAAATGAGAATTTGTCGTTCCCTCGTCGTGTTCTAGGTCCCCACATTCCCTTCTTCTCCACGTCCCCTTTGTTATGTCCATTCCTTGCAAACTGTCACTTGCTTTTTTATTTTCTTTTAACGACTTCTCCACTTCTGTAAATAATGGACCTTTGTAGCCATGAAAACCCATAGGGCTTGGAATCCCATCGGTATGGCCCACACTTGTAGGCCCAATAAACTCATTAATTCCCCCATTTATACGCCCCAGAGAAGACCTTCTAAGAGGATCCTCCAGCTGGTCCTCATTTATATCCATATGATTACTTTCCTTCTGCTGCGTGTGCGACTTATTTGAGCTAGAAGATTTTTTCCCAACTTCAAGGCTTTCCTTAGTTGTGGCATCTTTTGACTTGCAGGGCCCATGATTTCCGCCTGACAACCTGTGCTTAACCTGGAAACCGTCATTCCCATTAAAAGACCCCGCTCCCCTGTCCACGTCATCATCGTCTCCTTTCGCCTCATCCGTTTTCGTCGCCGCCCATCTCCGATCAGTCCTTTTCCGTCCTCTTCCATGTGGCTCATCAGTATCAGATTGTTCCGAATTGGCATTTTCTCTTCTCGAACCAGCTCTCCCAGTATTCTTCTCAGATTTACGAGTTGGAGAAGGCGCCCTCAACCAATTCCCATACTGGGTTATTGATTCAGGGTGTCGGAAATCGCTCTTTTTTGGACAACCTGACCTCCCATGGCTAATCGCACCGCACTGGAAACAAATTCTTGGAAGACGCTCATATTGGAATGTAATCAAAATTGGATCTCCCTTGACATTGATTTTCCGGCCTCGAGGTAGCGGTTTTGTTAAATCGAGACGGATTTTGACACGTAAAAATTCACCCCAACCAAGGCCTTCCGCATCCGTATCAACAGCTTCCACCTCTCCTATTGCCATCCCTAGTTTCCTTCCAATTTCACGTCCCATGCATGCCAACGGCAAATCAATCATCCTAACCCAAAAAGAAGCCCGGTCGAAATTGAACTTTGACGGTGGAGTAAGACCATCAAAATCCTCAATCAGAAAAAGACTCCCCTCAAACACCCAAGGACGCCCCCTCAGAACACGCTCCTTATCCCTCGTATCTGTGAAGTCAATGAGAAAGAGGTTCTCTCCCAATACTTTGAAGGAGAGATTTCCCATCGGTTTCCACCAACGAAGCAGCGTAGATCGAAGCGTTTCTCTACCAACCATACGATCCACAATCAGTTTGCCCAAAACGCAAGCACGCCCTCGAAATACAGCATCTGCTAGATCATCCGCCTGGACATCCAAAACCTCATCCTCCACTTCCGTTAACGAAAGATTTTCCCAAAGCTTTGATAAATCCTCAGCCATAGTATGACAAGACACACTTACTGCACAATTCCTTTCACAGACTTTGTAGCAATCTGGAAAAACAAATACTTCTCCTCTAGAATTGAGCCAGAGAGAAAACTTATTTTTTATGATAATACGAATAATGAATCAGACAGAACAGCCAGATACCAGTCCAGGAAAATCACAGGTTCCAATAAAACTCTAACTTCTCCCAGATGGTCTACCGGACAGTAGAATACGCCACCTCAAAGGCTACCCATTCCACTGCCCCCATAAGGTTCTTCGAAACTAGAGTTCTTGAAAAAAATTCTGTTTTTTAAAACATAAAACAAACGTTCTCCATTAACTGTCTATATTGGATGCACATGTAGATCCATAATACCAAAGACATTTTACTCCAGCTTATAAGTCGCTCCCTCCGATTATTAAAACTGCTATCGTTTCCAAAAAGTAGTTTCTTTTTCAATGACATTTTGGACAATATCCTACTCATCAGAAGTAAGAGACGTTTGCAATAATGACGTTGATCATTTGAAGGAAGTAGCCTCTTGTTCACGTGCATTTATGGGTGGTAATTTATGTGTGGTAATTAAATTAATGATTTGGTCAGTTGTATCATATTTGTGATGAATAGGTAGATTGATAAAATGTGTGATGTATACATATAAAGTTGCCGCTAATAAGATTCAATCAGTTGCGATAAGATTGAGTAGGGAACAACGACGACTCTGTGATGTATATGTATAAAGTTGTTGCTAATAAGATTCAATCAGCTGCTACAAGATTGAGTAGAGAACATCAGCAACTCTGCAGAGTCACCGCTGATGAGGGGTCCATAGCAATGACTCTAAGGGTCGCCGCTATTGACATGAGAATTTTTTTTTTTTAGAAAAAAAAAAATTAAAAAATATCATTAGCGGCGACATATTGTAGCCGCTATTCAGTGGATAACTGACAGTCGTCGCTAATGAGGGGTCAATAGTAGTTATTCTCAGGGTCGTTGCTATTGACATAAGAAAAAATAAAAATAAAATAAAAATAGGTCATTAGACAACAACGGCGACTCAGAGTCGCCACTGATGAGGGGTCGATAGCGGTCCATTGACAAGAGAAATTTAAAAAAAATAAAAATAGGTCATTAGTGGCGACAATATGTCGCCGCTATTCAGTGAACAACAACTTCGTCTATCAATGTCACTGCTCATGATCATGATAGGATCAAATGATCTATCAAAATCGATCGATCCTAATAAATTAGTTCGATTGATCGTGATAGGATCAAATGATTGATTAAACATCCGATTAATCCTAGTGAATTAGTTTGATTAATCGTGATAGGATCAAATGTTCGATCGAACATCCGATCAATCCTAGTGAATTAGTTCAATTGATCGTGATAGTATCAAATAATCGATCGAACATCCGATCGATTCTAGTGAATTAGTTCGATTGATTGTGATAGGATCAAATGATCGATCGAACATCCGACCCATCCTAATGCTCAGATCCGATCAATACTAGTACATTAGATCTATTAAACTCTTTGGATTTTATATTATCTTATAATTAATTATAAGATAAATATCTACTTAATGATCTTTATCATCAAATGTTAAATATCTATTATCTTAAAAATTTAAGCTATTAATTAATTATAAAAAAAATCACGTGAATTATATTTTTCCTTAAAAATGTCTTTTATACCCGTATAATTGTTATAGAATTTCAAATTTACCCTACATTTCAAACTAAAATTACTTTAAAAAATTAAAGTGGACAATTGTTGTCGCTATTTGGGTCAATGGCAGCGACTCCCAGGGTCACTACTATTCACATGAGAAAAAAAATATAAATAAATAAATAAATAAATAGGTCATTAGCAGTGACCCATTTGATCAATTTGATCAATCCAGCTACTCATGACAATTTTGGCTACAATTCCAACATCAGAAAGGAATATCCTTTATCCCCTGGATCTTGACTGCATCATTTACTTGACAAGCAACTAAACCAGAGGCTGCTCCTTCAACTCAAGACAAAAGTTTTTGTTCGGCTGGAAGAATTTCTGACAATTTAAGTATATTAAACTCTCATGTGTTTAAAGTATATGCTAAACTTTATCCTGTGTCCCACTTCTTTAATTTTTAATTTTTCTGATGGACACTTGAAGGAGAACTTATCTTGCTTTGATAGGTATTGTGTTCATTCAACAATCCGATCAATTATATACCTGCTGGTAAACACAGTGTAAGTAACGTTTTAAAAATAAATAAAAAATCCAGTGGGCAAATAAAAACAAAAAAAAAAAGGAAAGAAGAGTTTTTTTTGGAATAAATAATAAATAATTAATCACTGTTGTTGACCTAAATTATAAATTGCTTCATGTCGTATTACAGTAAAATCAAAGATACGGTTATTGAGATATTCAAAAAAAAAAAAAAAAAGGTACTAAAGTAGCTAATCAAACTACCAAATTGCTTTTACTTTAATACGACATGAATCAATTTGTAATTTAGGCCAACTACAGTGACTAATTATTTATTTATTCCAAAAAACATTTTTATTTGTATTTATTAGCCCACTGTTTTTTTTTTTTTTTTTTTTCTAAAAAATTGTTTGGTTTTTTTTACAATTATTTTATTATTTTATTTGTTAAAAGAATAGGCGTATTATAGGAATATAAAAAATAAGTGGCATTTTTTTTATACATTTTGATAGTTTTGGGGCTACTTTAGTACCTTTTAAACATTAGGGGCTATATTGCAAATGACTGATAATTTGAGAAGTTTTTTTATATTTTTTCCTTATTTAATTTCAAATATGGAGGCTGAAATCACCTCATCCTATTAGTCAAATTGCTATAACTTTTAAAAAGTCTCTATAATTAATAGATGTTACGTTGCTTACATAATATCTGTGCCGGGAAGTATATAATAGATTGGATTGTTTAATGATCACAATACCTATCAAAGCAAAAGACAAATTCTCCTTCAAGTGTCCATCAGAAAATTAAAAAAGTGGGGCTTAGTATAAAGTTTAACATGTACTTTATACATACGAGAGTTTAATATACTTAATTGTCAGAAATTCTTCCAGCTAAATTAATTTGAACAAAAACTTTTGTCTTAATTTGAAGGAGCCGCCTCTGTTTCATGCTTGTCAAGTAAATGATGAAGTCAAAAAGGGGATAGAGGATATTCAATGCTTTCGGATGTTGGAATTGTAGCCAAAATTGTCATGAGTAGCTAGATTGATCAAATGGGTCATTATATAAGAAGAAACAATGAAACTACACACTTAACAGATCAAAGAGAGAGGGAAATGGATTCCAAGGCTCATGCAGTTTGTATTCCATTCCCAATTCAAAGCCACATAAAGGCCATGCTCAAATTTGCAAAGCTTCTCCACGGCAAAGATTTTCACATAACTTTTGTGAACACGGAGTTCAACCATCAACGTTTTCTAAAATCTGGAGGCCCCAAGTCCTTGGATGGCTTGCCTGACTTCCAATTCAAAACCATTCCAGACAGCCTTCATCCATCGGATTCCAACGCTACCCAAGATATTGATGCTCTTAGCGAATCCATTATGGAAAACTTCTTGGCTCCATTTTCAGACATCCTTCTCGAACTCAACACTATTGCAACTTCTTCAAACAATCCTCCTGTGACTTGCATTATTGCGGATGGTTTCCTGGCATTCACTCACACTGCTGCTCGTGAGCTTGGAATCCCTATTTTAGTGCTCTTCACCGTCTCTGCTTGCAGCTTAATGGGTTTTATGCAGTTTCCCCGTCTCAGGGACAAATGCCTCACACCCCTTAAAGGTATAACACAAAAGGGAAACACCATTCTGAAATCATGGATTATCTCTAATATTATTATTGATTACAAGTTTCCAAACTTAAAAAAAAAATTATTTATTTTTGCAGATGAGAGTTTTCTGACAAATGGGTTTCTAGACACAGTTATAGACTGGATTCCAGGTATGAGAGATATCCGATTGAGGGATCTCCCAAATTCTTTTATTACTACAAATCCGAATGATCCTGTCTTCAAACTGACCGTTGAAGCAGTAGAGAGAGCTCCTAAAGCTTTAGGAATTATTGTTCACACATTTGACGCGTTAGAGCATGAGGTTTTGGATGCTCTCTCCCCCATGTTTCCTTGTGTATATGCCATTGGCCCTCAGCAACTACTACTTAATCACTCACCGGAAGACCCTCTGAAATCAACTGGGTATAGTTTGTGGAAAGAAGAAACTGAGTACCTTAATTGGCTTAACTCTAAGGCACCAAACTCAGTGATTTATGTGAACTTTGGCAGCATTAGTGTCATGACACCACAGCAGTTGGTTGAGTTTGGCTGGGGACTTGCAAATAGCAAGTTCATGTTTCTGTGGATAATTAGGCCTGATTTAATTGTTGATGATTGAGCGATTTTGCCACCTGAGTTCATGGAAGAAACTAAAGGAAGAGGACTAATAGTTAGTTGGTGCCCTCAAGAGGAAGTGCTTAACCACTCTTCCATTGGAGGGTTCTTAACTCACTGCGGGTGGAATTCGATTATTGAAAGTGTTTGTACAGGTGTGCCCATGATTTGTTGTCCATTCTTTGGGGATCAGCAAACAAACTGTAAGTGTGCTTGCAATGAATGGGGCATTGGCATTGAGATTGATAATGGTGCCAAGAGATGGAAAGTGGAGAAGATAGTGAGAGAATTGATGGAGGGAAACAAGGGTAAGAAAATGAAGAAAAAGGCCATGGAGTGGAAAAAATTGGCCGAAGAGGCCACTAGTCTACATGAGTCTTCATACATCAACTTGGACAAGTTGGTGAATGATGTTCTTTTATCAAAAGGATAGATGTTTTAGAAGAAAGTGATAATTATGAAAAAAGTATCAACATTTAAAAATTTGAGCATACTTTGCATCCGTTTGATACTTTGATTGCTGCCCAAGGATTTGACTTGCTATACTCTGCATCTGTTCATGGGAGAAAATTCAACTAAATTTAATATGAAAATAAATGACTTCATTTACCACATCTAATAATTCCATATAAAAATAAATGACACTATTCTAAAAATATCATTATTTTGAATTATATTAAAATTTTAATATTTGACATATGGGAACGCATATCTTTTTTGTAAATACTCTTTAATATTTGAAGAAGGATTTTCTCCTCAAACCCACGCTATTTTTTTTTTTTTTTTTAATACCTTCAAGCATCTCATAAATATATAAACCTGGTTAACTACCGCGCTCAAAAGAAACAATATCTTTTTTTTTTTTTTTTTTTTTTGTACCAAACTTTGCATTAAAAACAATAGCACATACAACCCTCAAGGCGGAAAGAAAACAGAAGGTGGTGCTACACCACTACAGAGAATAGGAGGAAGAGGAGGAAAAGGAAAAGTGGGAATGCAGCCAGAGTAAACTCTAGCCGCGGCCCAATAAGCCACATGATGGGCGCAGAAGTTAGCACTTCTGTTAATCTTTTTTGCCTCCTACTTAGGGGAAGGAGGGAGAAGAGCTAATGTATCTATAATGGCCTGTTCTATGTGCCAATCTTGAATAACCGAAGGGTGTTGGAGAGCAGTGATGACAAAGAGAGAATCTCCTTCTATGGTGAAGTGATTGAGCTGTAATGACAAAGCTAGAGAGGCTGCCAGCTTAGCAGCAAGGGCTTCCCCACAGTTGGGAGAGCAGGGAGGGCTGATCATGGAAATAGCTTTGATGATTTTTCCTCTATGATCTCTGCAAACGGCTGCTTGAGCTGAGAAGTGCTCTCTAATGACAGTATCAACGTTGATCTTGTGATAACCTTTTTGAGGAGGGGACCAGACTTCTAGACCTCTTGGAGAAACCGATTTCCAAGCTGCAACATGAGTTGAGGTGGCCTTTTTTATGGAAGAAGCTAGTAAAACAATATCTAGGATAACACCTTCATGAAGAGCTTTGTTCCTGCTAAACCACAGTTGATCACAAAAAACAGCAGCATAAATTTGGAAAAGGTGAACCTCAGATTTTGGAATGCCAAAAGTAATGTGGGGGTAGATGATACCCTTGATCCAACTAGAGACACTTAGAGAAGACCAGGCAATGGAGTCCAAAGGCCAGAAGGAGTTTCTCCAGGCTATACGAGCAAAGCAGCATCTGAAAAAAAGATGGGGAAGGGAATCCTCTTCAGCCTTGCAGAGGGGGCAGAGGGACTCTAAAGGGGGGATGGGGAAAATAGCCTTTAGTCTAGCTTTAGTTGGGATAA
>NC_081545.1:6201500-6208301 GCF_901000735.1 Corylus avellana | reverse complement strand
AGTAGAGAGAAGGAGGGGGATATTCCAAGAGGCATTTGGATTGAAAAGGTCCGATATAAGTTGAGGAGGGGAAGAGAGAGAAGCTGGAGAGAAAGGTAAGGGGGAAAAGGAGGGGATAGAGGGGATCCAAGGAGAATGCCAAATAGAAAAGCTGGACAGGGAGTGAACTCTATGACAGGCTCCTTTAGAAATGATAGGAAGAGATGAGAGGATGCCTTGCCAAAGCCATGAAGGGGAAGAATGGGGAGCGGGGGAGAGAAAAGAACCAGTAGAAATATACTTACCTTTGAGCTGCTGCACCCACAAGGAGTCTGAGTTGGTGTGGAGCTTCCAACCAATCTTAGCAATGAGAGCAAGATTGACTTCTCTCATTGTCCTGAATCTCAAACCTCCAGCATCTCTCGGCAAATAGAGGGAGTCCCAAGATTTCAGAGAGAGATTTCTGGCTTTAGATTGAGGGAAACCTCACCAGAAGTTCTTGAACATTTGGTCTAACTTTTTGCAAATGCTAGCAGGCAGCAAAAAAGTGCTCATAGCATAAGAGGGGATAGCAGCTGCCACTGCTTTGATGAGCACCAACCTGCCAGCTTGGGAAAGAGTCTTGGCTCTCCAACCTTCAATCCTTTTTTGAACCTTGTCCAAGATAGGTTGGCAAGCAGCACTTTTTGATCTACCAATAAGAATGGGGAGCCCGAGATAAATGGAACAGGAAGGGTTGGTGGAGTAGGGGAGGATATTTAGGATGGAGGAGGAGATGGAGGGAGTGGTATTTTTGCTGAACCTGATAGAGGATTTGTTTATGTTGATGGATTGCCCAGACCAAGAGCAGTATTTGTCTAAACAGGTTTTGATGCAATTTGCTTCATTTATGGAGGCCTGTCCAAAAATGAGCAGATCATCTGCAAAGAGCAGATGATGGATGGCTGTGGATCTTCTGGCTATCTTCATGCCTTTTAAGTTGTCAACCCTTTCTCCTCTAAATAATAACCTAGACAGAACTTCTGAGCCCAATATGAAGAGAAAGGGGGAGAGGGGATCACCTTGTCTCAACCCTCTTTCAGGAAAGATCTTGCCAAATGGGCTGCCATTTAGGAGAATGGAGAAGGAGGAATAAGAGATGCAGGTTTCAATCCAACTAATCCAAGTGGCATGGAATCCCAACTTCTGCATGACAGCCAGAATCATGGACCATTCCATTTTGTCAAAAGCTTTTTCCATATCCAAATTGAGGAACATGAAACCACCTTTCCCTTTCTTGAGCTTGAAAGAATGCAAAAGTTCATGAGCTAAAATGGAGTTGTCTTGAATGTTCCTCCCAGGAATAAAGACTGATTGAAGAGGGAATATGATCTTTGGGAGCAAACATTTCAGCCTATTAGCTAAGATTTTTGAGATAATCTTGTAGACAATATTGCATAGGCTAATGGGCCGGAATTGATTCACTGTATAAGAACCATTCATCTTAGGAACCAGGGTAATGAAGGTATGGTTCTGCTCTTGGATCAATTGGTTGTTTTGGAAAAAGATCCAAACATAATCCAACACCTCTTTTCTAACAGTAGACCAGTGTTTTTGGTAAAAGAGGGCTGTGAACCCATCTGGACCAGGGGCTTTTTTTGAGCCAAGGCTGGAAAGGGCTTGAAACACCTCTGCTTCTAGGGGGATGGAGCAAAGGGAAAGATTTTCATCTTCAGATATGGAGGGGGTAAAAAGGTTCAGAAGGTCTTCTTCAATAGTGGGAGAGGAGGATGAGAACAAATTGGTGAAATGAGAAACAAAATTTCCACCAATTTCTGCTCTATCCGAGACCCAGCCTCCATTTCTGGTTTTGAGATAGTTCACTGCATTGGATCTCCTTCTGATGATTGTGGGGGTGTAGAAGTACTTAGTGTTAAGGTCAGAACAGGTAAGCCAAACTTCTCTGGACTTGGATTTCCAGAGAATCTTTTCTTTGATGAGCAGCTCTTCTAAATTGATCTTCAGTCTGGCTTCTAAGGAGAAGGAGCTAGGGCTAGGGGAAATCTGTTGAACCTGGTCAAGCTTAGCTTTAGTGACTTTGATCTTGGATTGAATGTTACCAAAGTGGAGAGAGTTCCATCTTTTGAGAGAGGCTTTGGTGTGGTTTAATTTCTGGCTAAGGAAAAAACAAGGAGAACCAGAGATAGGCTGATTCCAGGCTGCATTAATGACAAACCCACAAGATGGATCTCTAGTCCAAAATTCTTCAAATCTGAAGGGCCTAGGCAAAAGGGTAGCATTGTAGTCTGTGTTAAGGGAGATGGGGTGATGGTCAGAGATAGTGGCAGGGAGATGCAACAGAGAATGTTCAGTGTGCAGATGGATCTAGCTGAGGGAAGCTAAGCCTCTATCCAGCCTTTCTTTGATAGAGGCATTGCCTTTCCTGTTGTTACTCCAAGTATAGGGGTTCCCAGCAAAACCAAGATCGACCAGACCAAATTGATCAATAAAATGTTTGAAAGGGCAAGAGGAGGAGGTAGCTACCGGCCAACCTCCATGTTTCTCCGATTGATCAAGCACAAAATTGAGGTCCCCAATACAAAGCCAAGGACTAGCAAAACCTTCACCAACAGAGGTGAAGGAGTCCCGAAAAGCAAGTTTGTCTTTCTTACAAGGGGGGCCATATATACAAGAGAGGATCCAAGGGGAATGGGGGGGATCAGAATAACACCAGACAGAGATGTTATTCTTGTTAGTGATGAAGCATTCTAAATCAATACCAGGGTGCCAAGCTAGCACAAGACCACCCTTAGAACCGATAGGAGCTACTTGAGACATAAGGTAGAAGCCAAGAAGATTGAGAGAAGCTGAGACAAGAGAGGGGGGGATTTGGTTTCAGAGAGGAAGAGAATATCAGGGCTAGTGTCACGGATTAGCATCCGTAGGGAACGAACTGCAGCTGGCCTGGAGAGCCCTCTGCAGTTCCAAGAGAGGATCTTCATATGCACTTTGGGGACATGGCATTGTCCCCTGAGAGAAAGAGATTTCTGAGAATAGGAGAAGGAGAGGCAGCCACCTATTTGAACTTACGGATGGTTTGGGTGTTTGAGCTAAGGTGATGAGGGGTGATAGGAGTGGGGGGATTGATAGAGGTGTCCATTTGGTAGGATGTGCCCATTTCATCAGATAGTGAGACTCCATGGTGAGAGTTATCAGAACCTTTTTTGTGAGGGCCAGTGATTCCAAGACTACACTTTCTCTTTCTAGAGAGGTGAGAGGTTGAAGGGGTGGGTTTATCGTTTGGGGGGTCTTTCTCTGTATGGAATGGTCTTAGAGGTTTGAGATGTCGAGAGGGATAAGGGGAGGTCCTGTTTTGGGCTGTTTTTTTGGGAGAAGTTTTGGCGGGGGAATCTAGTAAGTTTTGAAAACCAGTTGATGACGTGGGTTTAGTTGGGCTTTTTGGAGGGAGAGAATAGTGTTTGGGGTGGATCACAAGGGAATTTTTTTGGGCTTTTTCTGCTGCTGATTCATTGGGCCCAGGGTGGAATGGTTGGAGTTCAATGGAGATTGAACCAGGAGCTAACTTGGTTAGGGGTTCAGGGGTTAGGATGTTTGCTTTAGTAGGTATTTGCAGGAGGGGATGTTTGATAGGAGGAGGGTCATTTATGGAGGGAATGTCACTTCTATTGGCAGTGGGAGAGTTTTCAGATGCTGCATTTAATGAGGTGAGGGGAGGGTTGCTTTTTTGAGTAAGGTGTCTAGTCGGTGGTGTAGTGGGCTGCATGTTCTGATTGTTGATGGGAGCAGGAAGGGAGGAGGTTTGGTGGGTGAGTTTGTTAGGATTATGGTGGTTAGGAATTGGGTCATATGCTTGAGATGACTCAGCTCCTAGTTTTTGGGCGGTGGAGGGTTGCACCTCAGCTGGTGCATCGTCTGAGTAGCCCCAAGTACCGGAATGCATGGGGAGGAGATTAGAGAATAAATTGACTTTGAGAGAGATGGAATACTTATCAGGGAAACTTTCTGCTACAGAAGCTCTACAGTTTTGGCCTGAATGCCCAATTCTGCCGCAGTTGACACAGTAAATGTCCAACCTCTCATACTTTAGGGAAATCCAGGTTGGCTCTCCATTATCTCTTCGAAGCAGGAAACCTGGGTTTAGGGGAGCAGAGACGTCTATCTCAACCAGAAGTCTGAGATAACTCCTGAAGGTCCTTTGAGCACCACTGTTATCTTCAACCTTGATGAGATTGCCCAGTCCCTTCCCGATAGCAATGGCATTTTTTAGAGTCATGTGAACCAGGGGCAGTTCGTGGACCTGTATCCAGAAAGGGAAAGTTTTATAGGTCAACTCTCCCAACGTTGCATGAGGGTACCAAGATTGAAGAGTGAGTAGGGATCCATTCACATTCCAAGTGACTTGCCTATTAATCCTATCAATATGATCCTGTTTACTGAACTTGAACAAAAACAAGTTTGGGCCAAGAGCTGCAAAGGAGAAGGGGCAGGCAAAATCCCAAGCTCTTTGAAGGGCTGCATTAACAGAGTGGTTGTTGTGGGTTTTTTGGGAAATGATATGTCCTACTAAAGGTAAGATTACAGCTTGGTTATTGTTATGGGGGAGGGTTTCTATTTGAGCTGTGGGATCTTCCCAAGAGAGGGCTGCTGTCTGAGCAATGAGGGCTTCAATATCCATGAGGGAGGTAGGAGAGAAGGAGGGGGGAAGGGGGAGAAGACTAAGTCTTAGGGAGGAAGATGGCTTCCAGGGAGAGCTCTTTCAGAGGGAGAGAGCGAGAGAAGTTAATTATTTTCTTCTTTCTCTACATTAAGAAAGAAACAATATCTAAGATACACAGAACCTCTTCCAAAAGAACATGTTCATCACTAAGAGAAAGCGCTTCATTTGCAAGTCGATGGGCTTCTTCATGGCTACTACGTCTCACATTTTCATCACTAAATCAGCACATCCTAACAAGTCAGCAATTTTATGATTCAAGGTCCACGTTTCATGCTTGGCAGCCGTAATCTCCATATTGATATGAGAAATGCTATTTTTCTTTCTCCTATCCAACTTCTATCCAACTCCATCCATATTTTTTTCAAATCAAACTTTGAATCTGTAGTGGTGAATTTGAAAAAGAGTTAAACACAAGATATAGACAATAATTGAAAGAATAGCAGGTCGCTATTGATATACCAAGCATCCAACCGATTAGCCTTGAGAAGAGAAAACTGACCTTGGCTAGGTTGTTGGCCTTGAGGTTGCCAAAAGGCCCAAAACTCCATTGTTCTCCAACAAGACTTTTATCAATATGGAATATATCAATTTACCTTAATTTTCTGTCTTTTCTTTTATGTTTCCTTTGTCTTGCGTCACAACCATTCAAAGCATGGACGAAACTAGGAATTTAGCCTTAGGGGAGCCAAATTGTATCAAAAAAAATTTCCAATGACCAAAACAAATTGTGTTAGATTTGGGTCGACGTGCCAACTCGTTAAGTGTCAGGCCTAACACAAGCCGTTTACCTAAATGAATCAAACTCCTTAACTCTGACATGACCCACTAAAATAAGCAGATGATACGATAAAACCTGTTTCATGAACGTGTCATGTTGAGTTGACCAGATACGATCTGCAATAAATAAGTTGTGTTGGGTTGACCAAAACATAACTCATTTGACCTGTTATTTGATTAAAAAAAAAAAAAAAGGTCAATCTATAAATTAAACTCATACAGCCTAAACCAAGTCCCAAGCTGTTCAGGTGGTGAAATAGACTCAAAGCTTATACTTTCCGAATGTACTCTCATCAAGAGTTGATGCAAATGTCTACTTTCGTTGCTTCGAATGGCTTGGTACTTGGTAGGGAAATGTTTTCCTTTTATCTGGTCTCAAAACGATAATAAACTAAATGACACATGCATCCCTTCCCAGTTCACACAAACATATATAAACACCCCACGAAAGCTAAATTTGATCTCACATTATTTGTATTTATTTGTCTTGATGGTCATTGTGCGAGTTCTCGGGTTGTGATTGGCAAACCATTTCATCCCCTCGATCAACACCACTATTCACGCACCACTTTTCCAAAAAATCAACATAAAAATATTTTCACTTTTTATATTACATTATTCATTTTTTACATCACATCATTTACTTTTTATTACTATCCAAATAATAAATAAAAAATTACAAAACAAAACCTTTTCACATTTCAATACAATAAATTCAAAACTTTATACTATAATCAATCCAAGTGTGTTACAATAACATAGGCAAAATGATTTGCCAAACACGCCCTAGATTTGGTAAATGATGTCATTTATGTTCATATTAAATTTAGCTGGATTTTCTCCCATAACACCATAACAAGTCAAACCCTTGGGCAGCAATCAAACGGATGCAGAGTATACCCAAATTTTTAAATGATGATACTTTTACGTTATTATCACTTTCTTCTAAAACATCTATCCTTTTGATAAAAGAACATCATTCACCAACTTGTCTAAGTTGATGGATGAAGACCCATGTGGACCAGTGGCCTCTTCGGCCAATTTTTTCCACTCCATGGCCTTTTTCTTCATATTCTTACCTTTGTTTCCCTCCATCAACTCTCTCACAATCTTCTCCACTTCCCCTCTCTTGGCACCATTATCAATCTCAATGCCAATGCCCCATTCATTGCAAGCATACTTACAGTTTGTTTGCTGATCCCCAATGAATGGACAACAAATCATGGGCACTCCTGCACAAACGCTTTCAATCATTGAATTCCACCCGCAGTGAGTTAAGAACCCTCCAATGGATGAGTGGTTAAGCACTTCCTCTTGAGGGCACCAAC
>NC_081545.1:6196951-6201400 GCF_901000735.1 Corylus avellana | reverse complement strand
TGGGGTGGATCACAAGGGAATTTTTTTGGGCTTTTTCTGCTGCTGATTCGTTGGGCCCAGGGTGGAATGGTTGGAGTTCAATGGAGATTGAACCAGGAGCTAACTTGGTTAAGGGTTCAGGGGTTGGGATGTTTGCATTAGTAGGTATTTGCAGGAGGGGATGTTTGATAGGAGGGGGGTCATTTATGGAGGGAATGTCACTTCTATTGGCAGTGGGAGAGTTTTCAGATGCTGCATTTAATGAGGTGAGGGGAGGGTTGCTTTTTTGAGTAAGGTGTCTAGTCGGTGGTGTAGTGGGCTGCATGTTCTGATTGTTGATGGGAGCAGGAAGGGAGGAGGTTTGGTGGGTGAGTTTGTTAGGATTATGGTGGTTAGGAATTGGGTCATATGCTTGAGATGACTCAGCTCCTAGTTTTTGGGCGGTGGAGGGTTGCACCTCAGCTGGTGCATCGTCTGAGTAGCCCCAAGTACCGGAATGCATGGGGAGGAGATTAGAGAATAAATTGACTTTGAGAGAGATGGAATACTTATCAGGGAAACTTTCTGCTACAGAAGCTCTACAGTTTTGGCCTGAATGCCCAATTCTGCCGCAGTTGACACAGTAAATGTCCAACCTCTCATACTTTAGGGAAATCCAGGTTGGCTCTCCATTATCTCTTCGAAGCAGGAAACCTGGGTTTAGGGGAGCAGAGACGTCTATCTCAACCAGAAGTCTGAGATAACTCCTGAAGGTCCTTTGAGCACCACTGTTATCTTCAACCTTGATGAGATTGCCCAGTCCCTTCCCGATAGCAATGGCATTTTTTAGAGTCATGTGAACCAGGGGCAGTTCGTGGACCTGTATCCAGAAAGGGAAAGTTTTATAGGTCAACTCTCCCAACGTTGCATGAGGGTACCAAGATTGAAGAGTGAGTAGGGATCCATTCACATTCCAAGTGACTTGCCTATTAATCCTATCAATATGATCCTGTTTACTGAACTTGAACAAAAACAAGTTTGGGCCAAGAGCTGCAAAGGAGAAGGGGCAGGCAAAATCCCAAGCTCTTTGAAGGGCTGCATTAACAGAGTGGTTGTTGTGGGTTTTTTGGGAAATGATATGTCCTACTAAAGGTAAGATTACAGCTTGGTTATTGTTATGGGGGAGGGTTTCTATTTGAGCTGTGGGATCTTCCCAAGAGAGGGCTGCTGTCTGAGCAATGAGGGCTTCAATATCCATGAGGGAGGTAGGAGAGAAGGAGGGGGGAAGGGGGAGAAGACTAAGTCTTAGGGAGGAAGATGGCTTCCAGGGAGAGCTCTTTCAGAGGGAGAGAGCGAGAGATTCTTAAACAACCATTTTTGAATTATGAACTTTAAACAGTTGAAAACTGAATAATATATTTTTACTAAGTAGCCCTGTTTTCTACGCTCATCCTTTTTATACTTAACAAGCTTCCGGATGTTTTGTAGCGCTACGACTTTATTTAATGAAAAGCGAAAGTGAAAATCTCCAATTTCTACTAAGCACTATTATCTCTACCTCAATATCATCAGAAATTATAATTCTCGTAGCAGAATAAATTATTATTTTCTTATATAGTCCTCACAGAACACATCAGAGCTGATAACAAGACTTATATATTAAACAAAATTTTAAATTGTACTTTACATGATAAGAAAACACACTAGTCAAAAGGGTCACAGATAGCACATAAGTAACTGTACACCAATACGTAGAACATGATTAACTTTAGATATATTTTAAAAGATAGACATCTTCGTGATATTTTACAATAAACTAAGGCACTAGAAAACCTTATTCATAATAATCTAGGTAGGCATATGGGTCATCTTCACCCTCTCCTATATCTGGATCAACATCTATATAATTGTGGTGTTACCACATTTACATAGGCGGATTAATGAGTCCACAGTCTCAATAAGAATAAGAATTACTGATATTTTCAATATGAGCCATCTTTTTCTAAAATATCTCTAACATAGTTGTGACGTCCTACATTTCCTGGGCATGAAAAAGATGATGTGTTTATATGGAATATATTATCTCTAAATGGTATGAGGCCTTTTGGGGGGTAAGCCCAATAATAAAAACCGTGCGGGCTTGGCCCAAAGTGGACAATATCATACCACTTGGAGCAGGGGTGTTACATATGGTATCAGAGTCATAACCCAGCCTAAGATGGGGGAAGCGTGCACAAGCCCATGAGGGTCGCCAGCGAGAACGTTGGGTCCTAAGAGGGGGTGATTGTGACGTTCTACATTGCTTGGGTATGAAAAAAATGATGTATTTATATGGAATATATTCTCTCTAAATGGTATGAGGCCTTTTGGGGGGTAAACCCAATAATAAAAATCGTGCGGGCTTGGCCTAAAGCGGACAATATCATACCATTTGGAGCAGGGGTGTTACAATAGTGATGTAGATCAGAGTGTAGTCTGAACCCAAATTGTAACACCCCTAGCCTGTTAAGGCTGAGTTTGCCACTTTTCTTCTTTTACCACAAAAGTTTTTGCAAAAATTTATAAGGTCTATTAGAGTACTTGATTTTAAATGATACGATAAATGCATAAAACATTGTTCAAGAGATTTTATTACAAGAGAAATTAGAAAACATTGAACTTCAGTTGCGGAATATCATATTATCAATAACTGATATGAAAAGACTATGAAAGTTAATAATTATTCCCGCCCCCATTCTTGCCTCCTATTCCAGCATCTTTTCTACCTGAAAACAAGAAATAAAACTGAATGAGCCCAAAGGGGCCCAGCAAGTAAAATTCACAACCATAAATAGTTTTACTCCTTGTTCTCAGTTTTGAAAATTGTTTTCACAAATAAATATACAACCAGCCATAATAATACATGTATGTACGGTTGCATCACTCGTAGCATATACATACTATTACCTCTAGTAATAAATCATTATCATAATGCATCATTATAAATCATCATAGTAAATTATCATTGTAAATCATAGTATATCATCGATGAAATTATATTATCATTTTCTCATATTAGGGCCCATGTACACTGTTACCCCTGTGTACGAGGGTTGTGGGTCCTTGTGACCATGGCACTGAATTGTGGCCTCGGCCATGCCCGACCGTTAATTAACTCTTTCTTGGTGCACTCAACTGTCATATTGATGGAATACCACTTTTTTGCATAGTCTCTTTTAGTAGTTTCGCCTCCATCCGAGTATCGTTACCGAACTCCTCTCATCTTTACTTATCTTGGGGCTAAAAATACTCTCCTCCATACATATGCCCTCATTTCATAAACATTTAACTCATTTCTTATACTTTTTTTGATGTATCTTAGGGCAACAAGTAGAAGGGTTTATCATCATTCTTCTTTTTTATAATCATCATCATTTCTCAACTTTCTTTTCTCAAAATAGAAATTTTTTCAAATATAAACTTGTTATACTTAGAAAGCGTTTAAAGAAATAGAAGCTTTCTAAATAATTCTTCTAGAAATCTTTCATGCATGCAACATATCTCCATGACAGGTAAATAAAATAATCATTTACAGTTTGATACAAGAATGTATAAATAGCATGACATGAAGTAATTTTAGAAGGGGTAATGAATTTACTTACCTCTAGACTGAGGCTAAAAGTGGTATGAAGGAATCAAGTTGCTACAATGTGACTAACACCACTAGTATATCTTTTGAAACTAATTTCTTAAGTCTGTTCTCTCTCGTGTTCTTTCTTTCTTGCAGTGCTTTGTCTCGCCCTTTCTCTCTCTGCTCTGAGTAAACACTCTTAAAAAGAAGAAAGACTGAGTAGAAAGTGGAAGAAGGAAAAATATATGGAAGAGAAGGGAGGGGAGTGGTGAAATTTGTGAAGGGGAAGAGTTCTATTTATAGGAAAAAACAAATACTATTCTACATTCTATTTACAATTCTACCCTCATTTTACTATTCCACCTACCAATACTATTATACCTACCATTGACTATTCTACATTCCATTTACAATTTTACCCTCCTTATACCAATACTATTATACCTATTATTAACTATTCTACCTTTCCTTACTATTCTACCTACCAATACAATTCTTACTATTTACTATCCTATTATTTCACCAATTGCCATTCTCTAATTATCATTCTCTGTAACACCATAAATTTCCCAAAAAATCATTGGCTAAAATGGATATTAAACGAACATCATCATCAAAATAACCTATTTAAATAACTTTGAAAATTCTGGGACGCTACACATGTGTTATTTCATGTTTTTGTCGTTTAAGTGTCGTGGCCGTCCGGATGGGCGCTGTCAGTTTGTTTTATTTTCTAGGCGACTTTATGTTGTTATTTTATTAGGGGGTTTTGAGAATCTTTATTTCGTTATTTTATTAGGTTTAGGGTTTTGGGGGTATTTGTCATATTTTATTAGGTTTTGGGTTTTGGGCTATATAAATATATGCTTATGGGTGGTGGG
>NC_081545.1:6146750-6196851 GCF_901000735.1 Corylus avellana | reverse complement strand
TTTTAACTTTTTTTTATTTTACTACGGACTCTTTAGGGTCGACTTTTGTCGACCCTAATACATAAGCATTAGGGTCGACTTTTAGAGTCGACCCTAATGATGTATCTTCAGCGTCCACTTAGAGTGGACGCTATTAGTCATCTATTTTAATTTTTTTAATTTTTTTTTATTTTACTACGGACTCTTTAGGGTCGACAAAAGTCGACCCTAATACATAAGCATTAGGGTCGACTATGAAAGTCGACCCTAATGAGGTATCTTCAGCGTCTACTTATAGTGGACGCTATTAGTTATCTATTTTAATTTTATTTTATTTTTTTATTTACTACTTACTCTTTAGGGTCGACTTTTGTCGACCCTAATAACTAACTATTAGGGTCGACGATGAAAGTCGACCCTATTGAACTTTTTTGTGATTTTTTTTTTTCCCAGCTTATAGCGTCCACTTAAGTGGACGCTATTTGTTAATTATTAGGGTCGACTATTATGGACCCTAAAAGTTTTTTTTTTGCCGCTTAAATTTTTCCCGCCCCTCGGATAATTCCCGCGCGTATATTAGGGTCGACTTATTAGCGTCCACTATAAAGTGGACGCTAATAGTGCAATTTTCGACCCATTATTAGCGTCGGCTATTAGGTGGACGCTAATACTGAACTATTAGGGACGACTTTCAAAGTCGCCCCTAATAGTTGAGTATTAGGGGCGACTTTTTAGTCGCCCCTAATGAACAACTTTCTTGTAGTGTCAAAGACCCACTTGTTGTAAAAACTACTTACGAGTAGGACAAATTCTAAATCCTCATAATATTTTTCGGCAACACGAGCTGTAGAAGAGGAACTTGGCTTATTACATTCCTCTTTATTTGTCAACTTTGAACACTCATATTTGTAATGCCCATACTTTTTGCAATAGTAACACTTAACTTTGTTCTTCGAGTTGGATTGCAATTTGCTTCCTTTGTCTAAATAAGTCCCTCTCACTGGATCGACCTCTAAAATTAGAGGAATTTTCCGAACGACCCGCAACAAATAAACCCTTTGCCTGCTTGTCACTACATTTCCCATTTAATCTTGTCTTCAACTCCATATAATTCAAAGCAGATGTAACATCCTTTAAGAAGATGGTATCTCTATAGTACAACATAGAATTAATGATATTTTCAAAAAACTTAGGTAATGAACATAACAAAATCAAAGCTTGATCATCATCGTCAATTTTAATATTAATATTTTTCAAATCCATAAAAATTTTCTTAAATTTATCAAGATGATTACAAAGAGGCATACCATCCTGCATCCTGAGGGTATCTAACATTTGTTTCATAAATAAATGGTTAGTAGAGACTTTTTCATGTACAAACTTTCTAACTTTTTTTAAAGTTCAGTAGCAGTTTCTTCATCGACGACTTCTCTCAAAACTCCATCTGAAAGAGATAATAAAATTAAACCGTTGACTTTTTCTTCAAGTTCCTCAATTTCTTTGATTGTATTAATGCCAAATTCTTTCCTCCGATGGTTCCAAAATCTTTTGCAAACTTTGTTGTCACCACAAAGCATGTATTTTGATACGTTAAAGACTAAAACTATTTTGACTATCAAACTTTTCTACTTTCAACATAGCATTATTCTAATTTTATTTTCACATTTTAATTCAATTATGTATTATATTAATTAGATTATCATTAATAATTCATAGTAAAATATAAATTTCAATAGAAGAACAATTATTTGAATCTAAATGTTCATGCACATGTATGCAATTTTTTTAGAATTATTGACGTCTATAATTTCTTCAATATAAATAATATATTAAGAAATAAATTATCTTCATTAAATGATTAAGTCCTAGAAAAAAGAAAAAGAAAAAAAAAAGGAGTGGTCGGATACCCTAAAGGGTAGTTAGCTACCTCCAAAAAATTATTCATGTCGTTGGATGGCTAGCTCGTACCTAACGATTTGAAGGGATGGTCGGCCACCCTTGTTTATTTATTTATTTATTTTTCTTGCATTTTAATACTTAAATGGTTTAATCGGAGGCTAGATTTGAGGGATTGAAAGGATTGCAAGAGAGCTTAATCCGGTTTCAATAATTAATAACACAGTACGTTATGTATTATTGGTCTGCAATGATTATGTCAATCACCCAATCGCCTCGACAACTTTCAATCACAATGGAAATTGCATTCAAAAGATGGCATGGGCTTTTGGCTGGAAGGGTCGACATAAATCTGGACGAAGGTATTGTTTGATACCACGTTTTTTAATTATTTGTGTTTTTGTATATTTGGCTGAAAAAAATGTTTTGATGTTACCCATGTGCAAGTAGTTTTGAATCTTTTT
Source organism: Corylus avellana (assembly GCF_901000735.1). Taxonomy (NCBI): domain Eukaryota; kingdom Viridiplantae; phylum Streptophyta; class Magnoliopsida; order Fagales; family Betulaceae; genus Corylus; species Corylus avellana. Next base: position 6,194,512 of record NC_081545.1, on the reverse strand, counting down.
GAGAGAGTTTTGTGTCGAAAGTAGGAATTTTTTTTTTTTTTTTTTTTTTTTACAAATTTTGGTAAAAGAAAAAAAAAAAAAGAAGGAAAGAGAGAAGGTGCTAGTAAAATGTTTATCAAATTTGGTGAGTATGGTAACTAAGCAAACGTAAAAAATAAAAGTAAAAAAATAGAAAAGTTCATATACATTTTCAAATTATTACCCAATTGATAATGTTTTCTCAAATTTTTAATTGGGACAATGTTCCCTCTTAAACTTAAAAAAAAAAAAATTGAATTTCCCTTAAAGCCAACAAAATATTTTTATTTTTTTATTTTTTTTAAATTACTTTTAATTTTTTTAAAATTTATTTATTTTAATTTTATTAAGGATGGTTTTGTTATTGGAGGGGGGAGGACATTGATAATTTTTAGTAGTTTGCGAGGAGAGGCGGACATAATCTCAATTGAAAGTTTAGGAAAAATATTGTCAATTAAGTGGTAGTTTGAGAGCCATAGGTTGACTTTCTCCTATATATATTTATTTTTTGACTTTGAACATTCTCACTTGGTTAACCAAATGTTATTTTGGTTAGACGGGATGCTAAAATAGGATCAAAGGGAGCTACATTCGGCTGAGCAATTTGAAAAAATATTTTGGTGATCTGCTACCGTGCTCAATGCTCAGTCACCAAATATTGTAAAAAGAAAGCATTTTTTTTTAACCTTGAAAGTTCTCTCCCTGTCAATAAAGACCGAAGTTTTCATTGAAAATAATATTTTTAAAAAAATAATGAAAGTTGATAATTAGAATAAAAAGCCACATGCTTTGAAAAACTGAGTAACTAAAATAGAAAAATGTTTTCTTTTTCTCGTGAGTCCATGTTGTCTTTGACTCTTTGTCTAAGTTATTATTAATTTTTTTTTTTGGCTGAGTACAGGTTATCCAGTTAGGATCTTGCATTTCATCTGTCGTTGTAATTAATCTAGGTATTAAAAATGAGTACTTTTTCTGAATTATGAACTTTAAATAGTTGAAAACTGAATAATATATTTTTACTAAGTAGCCCTGTTTTCTACGCTCATCCTTTTTATACTTCACAAGCTTCCGGATGTTTTGTAGCGCTACGACTTTATTTAATGAAAAGCGAAAGTGAAAATCTCCAATTTCTACTAAGCACTATTATCTCTACCTCAATATCATCAGAAATTATAATTCTCGCAGCGGAATAAATTATTATTTTCTTATATAGTCCTCACAGAACACATCAGGGTTGATAACAAGACTTATATATTAAACAAAATTTTAAATTGTACTTTACATGATAAGAAAACACACTAGTCAAAAGGGTCACAGATAGCACATAAGTAACTGTACACCAATACGTAGAACATGATTAACTTTAGATATATTTTAAAAGATAGACATCTTCGTGATATTTTACAATAAACTAAGGCACCAGAAAACCTTATTCATAATAATCTAGGCAGGCATATGGATCATCTTCACCCTCTTCTATATCTGCATCAACATCTATATAATTGTGGTGTTACCACATTTACATAGGCGGATTAATGAGTCCACAGTCTCAATAAGTATAAGAATTACTGATATTTTCAATATGAGCCATCTTTTTCTAAAATATCTCTAACATAGTTGTGACGTCCCACATTGCCTGGGCATGAAAAAGATGTTGTGTTTATATGGAATATATTCTCTCTAAATGGTATGAGGCCTTTTGGGGGAGTAAGCCCAATAATAAAAACCGTGCGGGCTTTGCCCAAAGTGGACAATATCATACTACTTGGAGTAGGGGTGTTACATATGGTATCAGAGCCATAACCCAGCCTGAGATGGGGGAAGCATGCACAAGCCCATGAGGGTCGCCAGCGAGGACGCTGGGTCCTAGGAGGGGGTGATTGTGACGTCCTACATTGCTTGGGCATGAAAAAAATGATGTGTTTATATGGAATATACTCTCTCTAAATGGTATGAGGCCTTTTGGGGGGTAAACCCAATAATAAAAATCGTGCGGACTTGGCTTAAAGCGGACAATATCATACCACTTGGAGTAGGGGTGTTACAATAGTGATGTAGATCAGAGTGTAGTCTAAACCCAAATTGTAACACCCCTAGCCTGTTAAGGCTGAGTTTGCCACTTTTCTTCTTTTACCACAAAAGTTTTTGCAAAGATCTATAAGGTTTATCAGAGTACTTGATTTTAAATGATACGATAAATGTATAAAACATTGTTTAAGAGATTTTATTACAAGAGAAATTAGAAAACATTGAACTTCAGTTGCGGAATATCATATTATTACAATAACTTATATGAAAAGACTATGAAAGTTAATAATTATTCCCGCCCCCATTCCTACCTCCTATTCCAGCGTCCTTTCTACCTGAAAACAAGAAATAAAACTAAATGAGCCCAAAGGGGCACAGCAAGTAAAATTCACAACTATAAATAGTTTTACTCCTTGTTCTCAGTTTTGAAAATTGTTTTCACAAATAAATATACAACCAGCCATAATAATACATGTATGTACGGTTGCATCACTCGTAGCATATACATACTATTACCTCTAGTAATAAATCATCATCATAAATTATCATTATAAATCATTATCATAATGCATCATTATAAATCATCATAGTAAATCATCATTGTAAATCATCATTGTAATCATAGTATATCATCGATGAAATTATATTATCATTTTCTCATATTAGGGCCCATGTACACTGTTACCCCTGTGTACGAGGGTTGTGGGTCCTTGTAACCATGGCACTGAATTGTGGCCTCGGCCATGCCCGACCGTTAATTAACTCTTTCTTGGTGCACTCAATGGTCATATTGATGGAATATCACTTTCTTGCATAGCCTCCTTCAGTAGTTTCGCCTCCATCCGAGTATCATTACTGAACTCCTCTCATCTTTACTTATCTTGGGGCCAAAAATACTCTCCTCCATACATACGCCCTCATTTCATAAACATTTAACTCATTTCTTGTACTTTTTTTGATGTATCTTAGGGCAACAAGTAGGAGAGTTTATCATCATTCTTCTTTCTTATAATCATCATCATTTTTCAACTTTCTTTTCTCAAAATAGAAACTTTTCCAAATATAAACTTGTTGTACTTAGAAAGCGTTTAAAGAAATAGAAGCTTTCTAAATAATTCTTCTAAAAATCTTTCATGCATGCAACATATCTCCATGACAGGTAAATAAAATAATCATTTACAGTTTGATACAAGAATGTATAAATAGCATGACATGAAGTAATTTTAGAAGGGGTAGTGAATTTACTTACCACTAGACTGAGGCTAAAATTGGTCTGAAGGAATCAAGTTGCTACAATGTGATTAATACCACTAGTATATCTTTTGAAACTAGTTTTTCAAGTCTGTTCTCTCTCGTATTCTTTATTTCTTGCAGTGCTTTGTCTCCCCCTTTCTCTTTCTGCTCTGAGTAAATATTCTCAAAAAGAAGAAAGACTGAGTAGAAAGCGGAAGAAGGAAGAATATGTGGAAGAGAAGGGAGGGGAGTGGTGAAATTTGTGAAGGGGAAGAGTTTTATTTATAGGAAAAAACAAATACTATTCTACATTCCATTTACAATTTTATCCTCATTTTACTATTCCACTTACCAACACTATTATACCTACCATTGACTATTCTACATTCCATTTACAATTTTACTCTCCTTATACCAATACTATTATACCTATTATTAATTATTCTACCTACCATTACAATTCTTCTTACCATTTACTATCCTATTATTTCACCAATTACCATTATCTAATTATCATTCTCTGTAACACCATAAATTTCCCCAAAAATTCATTGGCTAAAATGGATATTAAACGAACATCATCATCAAAATAATCTATTTAAATAACTTTGAAAATTCTGGGGTGCTACACATGTGTTATTTCATGTTTTTGTCGTTTAAGTTTCGTGGCCGTTCGGATGGGCGCTGTCAGTTTGTTTTATTTTCTAGCCGACTTTATGTTGTTATTTTATTAGGATTAGGGTTTTGGGAGTCTTTATTTCGTTATTTTATTAGGTTTTGGGTTTTGGGGGTATTATGTCATATTTTATTAGGTTTTGGGTTTTGGGCTATAAATTTATGCTTATGGGAGGTGGGCCGAACAATTGTCGTCGCCAACCAATACCGCAATTTGCGGAGGCGGAAGGCAAATCTATCGCTGCACGTTGGCAACACATGGAGGATCAATTCATAGCCATGAGGGATCAAATTGAAGACCTCACTACTGGAATATCCAACCTGTGTGGTCACAAAGGGAGTGGATCTAGAAACCTGTTTGCGGAGCCCCGAATCCGCAGAAGTTAGCACCTTACGCAAGCTCATGCCAATCGGCGGGTGAGTAGGTTCAAACTCGATGTACCAGAATTCCAAGGTTGCTTGCAACCCAAAGAGTTCTTGGTGACACAAAAAATTAAAAAAATTCCACAAAAAGAAGTACCTAGGAAGATGGCGGAGATGGTGCCTAGAGCGGCAACGGAGATTAGGAGTCAATTGGTTGTGGTGGAGGAAGATGGCTTTATTGAAGAAGATTGCTCAGTAAATTGAGCCTCTCCACCAATCTATGACATCTATCCCGATGAAGAGGTGAGTTCTATACACCAAGTGTTTGATGAAAGTGTTAAAAGAAAAATCTTTGATTTGGAAGTTGATTTCCTTGGAGTAGAGTCAAAAATTTTTAACAAAAGTTGTGATGAGATCTATGAGGCGGAGACGACTTTTCTATCAAAGAGTGAAAGGGTCTTTGTAAGTTCTTTGGGGATTCTCATGGCATTTGGGAAGGGCAAGGTATGAGCAAAGCTTGGCAAGTCTACTCGGCAAAGTGAGGTGCGGGCCATCATGTTTATTATGAGGTGTGGCCTTGTTGTGATTTTGAGAAGAGGAGGATGAAATGAGTTGACTGGACAACCGAAGGACCTTAGGAAGAACCGACAGAATTTAAGGACGAATTCTCTCCAACCTGGGGAGAATGATGTAGATCAGAGTGTAGTCCGAACCCATATGTTATTTCATGTTTTTGTCGATTAAGTGTCGTGGCCGTTCGGACAGGCGTTGTCAGTCTGTTTTATTTTCTAGCCAACTTTGTGTTGTTATTTTATTAGGTTTAGGGTTTTGGAGGTATTTATGTCATATTTTATTAGGTTTAGGGTTTAGGGTTATAAATATATGCTTATAGCCTATAGAGAAAGGGAGTTTATGTTGATTATTGATTTTGTTGAATAAAAAACCTTAGAGTTGAGCGTTCTTCTTTATTTTCCTTCAAAACCTAGAGAATATCTAGCTTTTGTCAAAAAGATTTCTTAGATTATTGATAGAATCAAGATCTAGAAGTATTTATCCGCTGCTTATTGATGTTCTTCACTACAGCCCACTAAGTCACGCTGCATCACATAGTGATTATAATAACAGCTACGTACGTTAGGTTTTTCAGACAGATTCATTTTGCATAATCCATAGCTGTTAAGATAAGCAACATAGAGTTGTTTTGTAATAAAATCCATTTATCTTATCTAGACATTTTCTTTACTATGTATGACTTTATATTTATACATATATGCATTTTACTTGTATCTCATAAAAGGAATATGTATATAAATATAAAATCATAAAACATATAAATCACATTATTCAATGTATGCGATGCAATCTTTGGCCTTTCTGGCTTTCTCAATGACTTGAATCTTTCGTTTATAGCTATCAGGAAACACTTTCGGCCCCTTAGTTAGCACCTGGCTTCTTATTTTAACCTAGAAGGCTTCTTCGGCTTCCACCGTAAATATAAGAACACCTTATAATTTTATATTCAACTCTAGGAAGACAAAAGCTTCTTATTTAACATGAGAGGCTCATTCGGCTCCCACCATTAACATTGGAAAACCTTCTTGCTTCATACTTAATTTATATCTTATTCTCAATGTTTAACAGTATGCAATAACATATATATCTTTTAAAATCATTCTTTTGTTCTCATAATCTCCTTTTATTTCGTAACTTATTTCAACACATGTAAAACTAATCGAAAGCATATAATTTATGTTACTCATAAAATATTCAGGCTCATGTAATAATCATACTTCGAAAGCTTTATAAAATAGTATCAGTCTCAGTAAGTAGTTATTTATACTTACCTTTTCACCATAAACCGTTAAGCTGGATTCCAACTCTAACACTTGATTCTAATATTCCCTACATTTAGTACGCCCATGCTCGACAATATATTAGTTTAAAATTATATTTAAAAGGCTAAAATAACGACCTCTTAATTTCTCCTTATGCTCTATCCAAAAATGAACAGCATGATGACATATATCTAAAATATTATAATGTCACTCAGGTAGCATAACGACTATGTAGCGTTACAACATATTTTTATATGGACATTACTACAACATTAATATAATATTTATCTAAAACTTCTAATATTAGTTGGACATCACGATGACGTTGTTGTAAAATACCTAATAAAATTTAGGTAGTACAACAGTGAATTTGTAATATTTACAAGGATGATTGAATATAATATTCTTCCCTGAGATATTCAATCACATTTTCCCGAGCAATTTAGACATCATAACGACATAAATTAAATTTTAATAACTAAAATTGACATAAACTAAGGATTAAAAAATTATACTTAACACTCGCACTTGATGTAGCTCCAAAGCTTTTAATTTCTAAAGCTTATTACTAATATATATATTTCTCACTCTCTAGAACTCTTAGTACGTGAGAGAGGGACATGAATTTCTGAGTGAAAATTAATACATGGCGTGGGCCATTTATAGGTGAAGTTTTGGGACATGGCTGGCATAAAACATAAAGGTTGATTGGTGGAAAACAAAACTTGATTGCCGTTATTTATTTTTTAAGCATGAACAGTGACTCAAGCGATGGAAAAATAATAATTTACTGCAGCCTTTTTCTTTGTAGGCATGAAGTCTTGTGTGTGGAGAAATTCCTTTACGCCAGCTCATGAACTTGGAGCTTTCAAGAAGGTTTCGAAACCCATGCTGCACTATGCGTTCACCCATCTATAGCTTTTGAGAAATTTTTATCATTATTTTAAAGTCCACTACATTGCACCCATTCAAATTAATGAGCTTGAAGGTTCTAGTGTCCATGTGAATGCAATTACATGTGTACCTACATGCTGTAGTAGGTGTGATATAATATAATATATTATAATATATTAAAAAATATATATAAATCTATTTATTTATTGAATGGACTAAATTATTTGAGAAAAATAATTTGAAAAAAAAATGTTGGAATGTCTAGTATTATCTATATATATTTATTGCTTACATAAATGGTAAGAGTTAAATATATATATATATATATATATATATATCTTTTTTTTTTAATTATATATATCTATAGCTTATCTCATTTAATTCCTTTAATCCTTTTATATTTTAAGTCTAATTAATTAAATCTTGAATTTCATAAAGCGAATCAGAGCCTAATTTGAACCAAATTAAACCGATAACATAAAATTAGATATCAAATATATTTTCCTAATATATTTGATTTAACTTAAGACCAAAATTTATATGAAAGCATTCTTAATAAATTTCTCAGGGTGTTACATGTTTTCTGCAATAATTTTCTCAAGTTGTTGAGAACATTTAATCAGGTTCCTGATGGAAATAATGTTTTTCTCCCTCCCTAGCTCATGTTGCGTTAAGCTTAATCGCCAAAGAAGTGTAGTTTCCCAACCACGTAGAAGAAGAGGCAAGAGGGACCTACCGATATTGCCCTCCTTCATGATCGTCTCAGAGCTCAACGAATCACAAGGGAATTCACGGCGGTCGGCTCATTACCATCGTAGCATTTGGGAACCCGATTTCATCGAGTCCTTAAGCACCCCCTACACTGTAAGTGATCCAATTACTGTTTCATTTTCTTTCTGTAGTCAGACGCCGCCTTCATAATATCCGTTTAAGCTTGTGTTGCAGTATGAGTTGTATGGTACTCGATTGGAGGAGTTGAAACGAAATGCTAAATGCTTGCTGAGTTCCAATAATAAAGACGCTGGTGTCCTTTTGAAGCTTGCTTCCACGATGCAGCGGTTGGGAGTTGCTTACCACTTTGAAAAGGAGATTGAAGAGGCTCTTGCTCTTTTGTATCCACATCTCACTACCAATCTTGACACCACTGCTTTGCAGTTTCGACTTTTAAGACAACATGGTTTTTCGATTACCTCAGGTGATGTCATAGTTTCACAAAACCAACCTATATGTTTTTCATTTTGTTTCTATGAAGCCTCTCTGAGTGATTTTGTCAAAACATGTAGCTGTGTTTGACAAATTCAGAAGCAGCGATGGGAGATTCATGAACAGTTTAAGCAGTGACATGGAGGGACTTTTGAGTTTGTATGAAGCCTCACACCTAGGAATGCATGGAGAGGATATTTTGGAAGAAGCCAAGGATTTCAGCATTAAAAACCTGAAACCATTGATGGGAAAATTGGACAGTAATTCAGCTAAGCAAGTGAAACAGTCACTGGAAATCACCCTGTATTGGAGGATACCAAGAGTTGAAGCTCGGAGCTTCATTGATTTCTATCAAATGGATATGGCAAAGAACTTGACTTTGCTTGAGCTGGCTAAGTTGGATTACAATTTAGTGCAGTACGTATATCAACAAGAACTTAAAGAGTTAGCAAGGTATAGTTTTTTCATCTCTCTCTCTCTCTCTCTCTCTCTCTCTATATATATATATAGGTTTGTTACTTTTTTCAACAAGATCTCCATCCTTCCTCCAAAAAGAGTACTATGGTATGGCTGGGTATTATGAAAAATCCTAAAGCGCCTTATCGAATTTGAACAGGTGACTTACCCCTTACCATGGCGTTACTCTACGACGGAGTTCAAAGGGCCCATTTTTTTTTTTTAATTAATTAATTAATTAATTTATTTAACTACTTAATAAGCCCTTAGCTAAGGACAAAAATTTGCTACAAATATATCTTATCCAGATAGTGAACCATTCAGGAGCTATAAATTCAATTTATCTAGTGTGTAAAGGATGGTAAGTAGGGGTAAGATAAAAAAGGGTATATATATGTATATATGATGCTGGGCAGAACTAAGATTGTTCAGAGACCAGATTTACTAACAAGTTTCAGCCTAACAGTCCATGGAAGAAACAGGTTGTCGCTGCTCCGACCTAAGACCCGATGTGTTGAGAGAAGATTGTTGGGGTTATCCACACATCGGTTGTGGAAGGAGCTAGTGGTCAGTTTATAAATGCGAAGGAAAGCCTCACCTCTTGAGCTAACTTTTGAGATTGAGAGAGGCCAAGACCACCTAACAAAAAGAGAATTTAGGAAGACAGAAAATAACAAATAGAGAAGAAAAAGATCATAGTTGCTCCAATTATGCAAACAACGAAATAACTCTAAAACATTAAAATTTAATTGATACTTCAAAATTAAATTATTCCATTGAGTGCATGTGTATCCCTTATATTGACTAAAAAATACTCATAATTTAAGAAGAGAAAAAAAAATCCTTATTGAAAAAAGAAAACATAATCTTAATAGAGAAGAAAAACTTAATCCTTAATGAAAAATGAAAACTAAAACACACATTCATAAATAATAAATCCATACTAATGTTCCTCTCCTGCATCTATATACTTTCATGGAAGACATGCAGAAAGATTGAAATCTTTGAAACTTGATTCATATATAGGTGGTGGAGAGACTTGGGTTTTAAAGATAAGCTAGCTTTTTCAAGGGACAGGATGATCGAGATCAATTATTTGTGGGCAATAGGGAGCATATTTGAGCCCCAGTTTTCCAAGTGCAGGATAGGCCTCACCAAATTTATATGCATATTATCAGCAATTGATGACATGTATGATATGTATGGATCGCTGGAGGAGCTTGAATGCTTCACTGATGCTGTGGATCGGTAAAAGCATAATTATCAAGTATACAAGTTTATTTTATTTTGTCCAAAACATCACTTGGATCATAAACATTGTTCCCTTCTCTTTTGTAATATATCTTGAACATGCAGATGGGAAATGGAGGCAATGGAGGATCTTCCAATGTACATGAAGATTTGCTATCTTGCCATACTTAACTTTGCTAATGAAGTGGTCTTTGATGTTCTCAAAGATCATGGGTTGAATACTTTCCCCTACCTTAAGGAAGCGGTAAGCCAAAAACAAAAAACCAAAAAACAAAATTGAAGTCAATTCTTCAATGCATGTCGTGGGGGTGTAATCAATATTGTTGTTTTCATGGCAGTGGGCAAATCTTTGTCGATCATATTTGGTAGAAAGACGATGGTTTTCCAGCGGATACACTCCGACTGTGGACGAGTACTTAGAAAATGCATGGATTTCTGTGGGTGGTCCTTCAATTCAGCCATAGTCCATGCTTACGTTCTGCTTGGGTGCACCATATCTACAGATACACTTGATTGCTTAAAGCATGGCTCTGACCTTATATATTGGGCATCCCTCATAACTCGACTAAGTGATGATTTGGGGACTTGGGAGGTACGTTTGGTACAAATATTTGCAATTAAGCTAGCCAGAAGCTGTTAATTTGTTTGAGAATGGAAGAAGTACATATTGATTGTATCAATTGACCAATTAGTCTTATTTTATTTGATAATGGATGAAATCCATATTGATTAGATTGATTTTACTTTCTGTTTCTTAATTGTATTGGTAGGCTGAAAGCAAGAGAGGTGATGTAGTGAAATCCATCGAGTGCTACATGGTACAAGAAGGTGTATCCAAAGAAGAAGCTCAAGATCACATAAAGAGATTAATCAGCTATTCGTGGAAAAAGCTGAATGAAGAGAGTGCCAAAAGCTCCCTCCCAAAATCTGTCGTGAAGATATCATTAAACATGGCACGCACTGCTCAATGCATCTACCAACTTGGAGATGGAATTGGTACATCGACTGGGGTGATTAAAGATCATTTGACCTCGTTAATTGTCAAACCTATCCCTATTGATCGAATAAACTTAGTGTAGGGGATATGCGACAAGGAGTTTATCTTCTAGTAGGGGTAGGAGTTTATCTTCTAGTAGGGGTAGGAGTTCATCTACAAGTCTATGTCTTTGTATTTATCTTATTTATAGTTTGCGAGTGATTAATAAAACTAAGCAGAAACTAGTCTCAAATTCAGTGTTTGTAAAGGATATATAGAATCTTAAAGATTTAGGTTCCTTCTACGAATCTAAATCAGAAGATTTACCATATTTATTCGAGTCATGTTTCATAATGATATTTGGTTCATAAAGCATCTAATTTCTCATGCTGATGTGTAGGATAGCTTCGTCATTTCATAGTACATTTAAGCTTAATAAAGCACATAATCTCTCCCTATTACTCTCTCTGTGGGTTTCACTTCCCTCTCTCAATTCTCACTCTGCCTCTTTGATCAGACTCTGTCCTCTCTCTATCGTCACTCTCGCTCCCACCTGCTAGCCTGTTCTCCCAACGTCTCTGCTTCTCTCCCTCGCCCCCATTCTCTCTCTTTGGTTATGCTCTCTGTAGCTTCAAGAAACAATAAAAGAGTTAAGAAGTGGGAGGAAAAAATCATGTGTCCGTAGGGGTAATAAGGGAAGGAACTAGGAAGGAAAGAAAAAAATAATAATTGAGGGGGAGGGGTCTGTCGGCAAGCAAGGGAAAAGAGAAGAAACAAGATAATATATATATATATATATATATATATATACAAATTAGTGGTGAATTTTTTTTATTTTTTATTTTTTATTTTTTTTATAATTTTTTAAGGGGTAGTGACGTTTTTACTGTTCACATGTCACCAAAAGGGTAACGTGTGAACAGTAAAAAGTCGCTACCCCCGTTTCTAGTCTACCAAATTTTTGTCATTTAAAAAATGTTACTACAGGCACGTCACTAACCTAGTAGTGACTTTTTTGGCCCAAAAAAGTCACTAATACGCAATCACAAAATCGTTAAATTTTTGTAGTGGGTATCCTACTAAACTGGAAAACACCGAAGCGTTTGGTAGATGGAAGGAAAATAGTTATATAAATTCATGATTTAGTAATTAAATTATAACAAAACCGATTTATGTAATGGGCCTTAAGTGAGAGTTCATAACATGGAATAATAAATGTAAATTTTCACTAATAGGATGTGTATTATCTCTGTTACTATGCCATATGAATATAGTTTATTTTAAAGAAAGCGTGAGGCATAGTTCCAATAACAATCACTGATATTTTGATGCAGGAAAATCATATTATATAAGTGTACTTTATTAATCATAGTTATCCTCCATATGGTCAATCCAAGCTCTTAATCCGTTTTTGGTTGGGTTGGAGTTGTCCTGAAGGACTTGTAATGGAATATTGGCGTCTTGGATCATACACATACTATCGTCCACTAACTTGCAACCCAACTGAGTTCGACCTCGGGTGACCCACGCTACTAATGATGTCCATCCATAATGACCACCAATCAAGCCTGGCTACGTTAGCCACGAAACTACCATTAGATCCAAGGTTAAATGTAAACAATAAACATCTTTTGACCATAAGGTCAAACCCCATATAATACGCCCATGGCTATTATACTGTAAGAATGGGTGTAACATGTCATACAATGTAAATATTGTTCATTTATTTAGAAAATCATAGTTAAACATATAAAGTAATAGGCTCAAAACATGTTATTGAAGAGTAATACTTGGTCACTCTTCTAGCATATCACATGTTCATTAAATCAGTTTTGCAAGTATTTACATATCTTTTTTGCTCATCCATAATTTTGGACATCTTGAACTCCCACTACTATGAAACATGTTGTAACATTATAAATGGTACCTCGAGAGTCTAATTTATGGACCTAAAAATCCTACTCAAGAGTTAGACACACTAAACCATTATTAAAAATCCTAATTATCCACTATGGGCACTGTCAAACGTTCGGTCTCAATATGAAATGTTCGGTCAATAAAGGACGGATTTGGCCGAACGTTGGACCAAATATCATGGAACGTTCATAAACATTGAAAAACAAGAGTAAAAAACTATTTACTTTAAGAAAGATAAATTATAGAGTTCTCATGGTATATATGCTTAAGACTCGTAGAAATCAAAGTAAATCACATATATCAACAAAAAGAAAAACAAGTTTAAGTTTCAAGGCTTAACATAACAAGGATGAGACTATACCGAAACCACATTTTTCTCTCTAGAATTTTCCTCTCTCAAGGTTTAAGGTGCTAGTGAACAAACATATTGTGACAGACCGCGCGTATATACGACAAGGCCAAACCCCCATGCATGTGAAATGAAAATTAGCAGTGTGGGACATAATATTTCTTTTTAATTAACGGTATTTCATATGAGACTAATAAATTAATCTGATCAATTTTATTTGAAATGAAAATGAACCATTTTTGTAGTTAAAATTTAATACTAAAAAAAAGAAAAAGAAATGGTACATGTTGGGTCCAACTCCAACTTGCTTTATAATAAGAAATGGTACATGCACATGATCCACCAGAGATTCTTTTATTGGACCAGCACCGACTTCTATAATTATTCAAATCTGAAAAGTGCAGAGGACTACAAATCACAAATAAAATGTCAACCGATCCGAGAGAAGGATCACGGTGGTATCGGATGCTCTCCAAGTCACTCGATTGGAGCAATTTCATGGTTATTATTCATTATTCGTGTCGGTGTCTACTAAAATTTAAAATAGTAGACACCGACACGAATAATCTTAAACTCTAAACTCTAATTAAATTACTAAAGAAGATGTTTCGGTATAATCTTTTTAGTTTATAAGAGGCATCAAAACAATGTTGAACCAGATCCAAGGAGACCTAAACCCAAAAACAACGAAGACATGCAGGCCGTCCAAGGCGAGCAAACAACGCATATTTTTTTGAATCTTAGCAATTGATATTTCAATCGATCCTTCATCTAGATAATCTAGATAGCTATATATAGACAATCTAGATATTTCAATTGATCCTTCAATCGTATTGTAATTGATTGAAGAAGTGCACGAGTATAATAAAAAATCCAAATAGTTCGATAAATTCTTCAATTGATTCATGTATGTTAATTGTATACTTACATTACATATATTATGTCAATCATATATAAGTTTATATACTATGTTAAGTGTATGCTTACATATAGTATAAGTAATGTTATGGACCATCTTTTTATCCTTTTTTAATCATTCTAAAGTTGATGTGGCTTTCAAAATCACAATTGGATCAAAATAAAAGTATGATTCATCTAAAATTTAATGATAATTTTAAATGCCACATCAACTTTAGGAGGATAAAAAGATGGTTCCTAACACTACTCATTGTTTAAAAGTTAATACTTCCGAAATATTTTTATTATTATTATTATTATTTTTTGAAGTGGTATTCCAAACTTTATAGATTATGAAACTGCTTGGATACAATATCATGCATACATTCTGGAAACTCATCTCTCCAAACCTTGTCCATCCCTAGTGTAAGAGCTAACCTAGCTAACTTGTGAGCAGCCCCGTTGGCCTCACGGTGGATATAGTGCACCGTACAGTCCTGGAACCGTTGAAGCATCTGCTGCGCGTCATGTAGAATCACTCCCGCTGGTTCCAACCCTCCCACTGCTTGGTTGAGTGCTTGAACAATCTGGAGTGCATCTCTTTCCAAAATAACTCTCCGTATACCAAATTCTGCGCAGAACTCAACTCCTCTTCTAGCTGCTATGGCCTTGGCCGTGCCTGGATCCTGGACGTAAGCCCTTGTCTTGCACAGCATTGCTATCGCCGCACCTCCATGATCTCTCATAATGAGACCGATGCCAATTCTCTTCCCTTTGCTTTCCACAGATGCATCCCAGTTAACTTTAATGATTCCCCTAGGTGGCTTTCACCACGATTCGACAATGGATCTCCTGGGACTGGGCCGACGATTGTGGACTTGCTCTTTAGCTTTTTTGAAAGCCTCCACCTGATCAGTTGCTGTGCATAAGACTAACTTTGCACTAGAGAATTTCCCACCAAAAACCACTGTGTTCCGCCCTTGCCAAATCTCCCGTGCAACAAACATTACCCGTTGTATGTCTTCATCGTTTAAACGTTCTAGCAACTTCTCCAAAATACTCATGAAGTTAGTGATGTCACTAGAGCATTTATGTATCCTGTTGGAACATTCAGACCATACATCTCAAGCTGATGGACAGCTCCAAAGGATGTGTCCTGACATCTCCACCTCCAAATTGCAGATCTGACACAAAGGATCAGTTGTAACATGTTTCTTGCACATCTTTTCCTTGGTTGGCAAGATATCACTACAAGCCTTCCAAAGGAACATTTTGGTAACGCTCGGACCTTTAATATTCCATATAGCCTTCCACAAAGGCTTGTTGCTATCCCTGTTTGAGTAGCTCCCATTGTCGATTTCAAACCTATCCTTGGCTAAATGATATTTGCTCCTCATTGTGTCTTCACCATTCTTGGTGTACGACCAAACCAGTTTATCCTCACCTCTGCAAAGACACATTGCCATGCTACAAATGAGTCCTGCTTCCTCAGCCATGAAAATCTCATGGACTAAGTTCATGTTCCACCAGTTGATATCAATATCCAACAACTCACTCACTTTAGTCTCCTGATCAAGAATTTTGATTGGGGACTGAATGTAACCGCCAGTAGATGTAGGGGCCCATTTGTCAGACCAAATGCTTACTTTGCATTCCATATGCTCCGCCATACATAAGATGGTTGTCTTCCAAGATTTGTTTCCAAAAAGCTGCCTTGAGGATAATATTTCTCCTTGAGGATCTTAGCTGCAAGCCCTTCTGGATTTTGAATCAATCTCCAGCCTTGTTTTGCTAAGAGAGCCATATTAAACCATTCCAAGTCTCTATACCCCAAGCCTCCCCTCTCCTTTGCCCGTCCTAACTTGGTCCAACTCATCCATGCAATACGACTGTCATCTTGCTTATGACCTCACCAAAACTTGGACATTAGCAAATTGATTTCCCAACAAAGACTTTTTGGCAATTGGAATACACTCATAGTGTATGTGGGTATGACCTAAATTACCGCCTTCACTGGAACCTCTTTACCTCCTTGGGATAGGAAATTCTCCTTCCATCCATTTATACGCTCCGAAATCCTCCCTTTGATACCAGCAAACGCACTTGCGCGAGATTTTCCTATGATGGCCGGCAAAGCCAAGTACTTTTCATAGTTGGTGGTTACACTCACCCTGGACAAGGAGGCAATGAATTGCTTAGCTTTCTCCTTGGTATTCCTGCTAAAAAAATGGTCGTCTTGTCTCAGTTCAATTTTTGACCAGAGGCTTTCTCATATTTGTCAAGTATGGCCTGCACATATGCCCATTCCGAAACACTAGCCATGCAAAACAACAAATTATCATCCGCAAAAAAGAGGTGGTTAGTTTTAGTCCCTCCATTGGCAATAGGTAGTCCTGTAATTTTACCTTCTCGTTCTGCCATATTAAGAAGGGTGCTCAATCCTTCGGCACACATAATAAACAGATAAGGTGAGAGAGGGTCCCCTTGTCTAATCCCACGTGAAGGGCGGATGTGCCCATATGGTTGCCCATTAATGAGCATAGAGTAAGATACAGTGCGTACACGTACCATTATAAGGGACACCCACCTCTCGTCAAACCTAAGTCTCCGCATAATTGCCTCTAAAAAATCCTATTCCACCCTGTCATAAGCCTTGCTCATATCCAGCTTTAAAGTCATATACCCTTTCCCACCTTTTAAGCATGCATTCATGGTGTGCAACGCCTCAAAGACCACACTGGTGTTGTCACTAATAAGACGCCTATGTATGAATGCACTCTGGTGAGGGGAAATTATGGAAGACAAGACTTTCTTCATTCTATTGGCCAACACTTTCACAATCAGCTTGCGTAAGTATGGTTAGAAATGACCCCAAAATGTTTTCGCTAATTGATGGTTATTACTAGTGAGGACATTTGGGTCATTGCTAATTCTTTAATTGCGAAACCAACCCCAATGATCGGACATCCTCGTTTGGCCTTTGGGTGGTTTCGGCCACCCCTTATGGGCGCTCTACAGGTGGTTTCGGCCACCCCCATTTAGTCATTGCGGGTGGCCGAACTACCTAAAGCCTTTGGCCCAAACTATCCATACGAGGTGGCTGAAACGACCCACAAGCCAAATGGGGATGGCTCAGCCACCCCCAAGTCCCTTGATTGTTTTCGGCCACCCCCATTTCGCCATTGGAGGTGAGCCACGCATGGCAAAATGGGAGTGGTCGAAAACAACCAAGGGCCTTGGGGCTCGAGCCATCCCCTTGGCAAAGATGGGGGCCATTTTGGCGTACCTAGATTTTTTTTTCTTTTTATTTTTTTGGGTTAATTTTTTATAATTTTATAAATTTTAAATAATATTAATGTTAAAATAACTAGAGAATATTGGGATGAACTGAATACTGTATTTTTGTGTGTATTGAACTGTATACAAGATGACCTATTTATAGTTGAATAAGGCCAGATAAAATAGGAAATACAATCAAGAGTTTATTGACAATATTACATAATCAAATCAATATATTTATACAGGGAAATATAGATCAATCAGCAGATACAGTGAATATCAGAATATATGTAGAATATAATATGAATATATTCTAACATTAATTAATAAAGCATATGGCACAAGTGTCAGTTGTTGATTAATTTGATGTGACACACCGTTAAAATATTGGACAGAACATGGATGGAAAGACTATCTTCATTTATTGGATGTACAGGTATCATCCACATACAATACTTTTGAAAGTGAGGCAACCATTTGAGAATGGGCTTTACCACTGGTACTATAAAGATGGTTAACCACTAAACCCTAAATTATTCGCTTTTGGTTTCGGATATGAGCAACCCTTGATTATTATTATTATTATTATTATTATTATTTAATTTATTTTTTTTAAGTTTGATCAAACAATTGATGAGCACTTCCATATCACCCCAATAAGATGAGAGTGGAGTATGTAGCATTACTCTCTTAATATATTAATTTTCTAAATAAATGATATTAAAATAAATAATTAAAGGCAACAAAATTGACATAACATTATTAGGTATCATATATTTATAAAATCAACGATGAGGTACCAAGAAGTTGATATAAGATAATTGGATTATGAATAGTTATCTTCCTGCAGGACCAAAGCCTTTTTAGTCTGGACCAAACCATTAAGCTTACATATCTAATTCAGCAAATTTTTCTTCATTTTAGCTAAAAGATTACATTTTCTTATTTTAGTCTTTTAGATACTCACTTTTACAAAGCACCTACATATCTCACTCTATATTTTAGCTATTTACTTTCAGTATTTCATTTACAATATTCTTTTTTCAAATCATCTATATTCTAAAGTAATGTGCATGTCTTATTAGAGTATTCACATTTTGCTTAGCAAATTTACTTCATATTTTAGCTAAAAGATAACATTTTTCTATTTTAGTTACTCAGTTTTTTAAAGTATCTACATCTGATTTTATATTTTAACTATCAACTTTCATTATTATTTTAAAATATGATTTTCAATGGTCTCCCAAATGGGTAACTCAATTGGCTATGGACCACGTCTTATGAAGCGGATATCATTAGTTCGAATCTCCTCTCCCTCTTCCCTTGTGTGGATATGTTAAAAAAAAAAAAAAAAAAAAAAAAAAAATTATTTTCATGAAAACCTCTATCTTTATTGATAGGGATTAAAAAAAAAAAAAAAAAACCTTTGTTTTTACATTAATTTGGTGAATGAAGATTGAGCATAGTAGCATATTGCCAAACGATTCTTCAAATTGCGCGATCAGTGGATGTATGTAGCTCTCTTTGCTCCTATTTTAGCTGTCCTGCTAACTAAAATTGACAATGTTTTCCTCTAAACTTTCAATTGAGACAACGTTTCTATCAAACTACTAAAAATTATCAATGTCCTTCCAATGATGAAAATAATTATACCCTTAATAATATAAAATTATATTTTATTTTATTTTTTATAAACTAAAACTATTTTTTTTTTAAATAAAAATTTGGGTGTGGAATTTTAAAAAAGATTTTTTTAAAAAAAATTTATTGATATATTTTTGTTTTATTGAAAAAAAAAAAAATCACTTTGGTGTGTTTGGTAATTCTTTTTGTTAAGAGTATTTTCGAGTATTTTATTTAAGAGGTAATAAAAATAGTTAATGTGATAGAAAAATAAAATAAAATGTTGACTTTTGTAGAAAATAGTGAAAACGGTCATTTTGAAAAGACTTTTTTTTTTTGGAATATCTGGGATCATGATCCCTTCTATTATTCTAATTAAAGATTATTCAATTTTTTAGCCATCTATTTTATCCAACCATTCAATACCATTGTCCCACTTAAATTAAATAATAAAATATTAATTAATTTTAAAATAAAATAAAATAAAAATAAAGTCAAATAAAGAAACGGAGGGCGCCAATTCATAGGGGTGGTTAGCCACTCATTGAGTCGAGTGGCCTTTTGTCGGCCACCCCAAAGACCAAAATTTCAATTTTTTTTTATTGGCCTTTTGGAGGTGGTTCGGCCACCCCCAATGGCCAAATAAAAAAAAAAAAGGTTGAAATTTGTTTGGCTTTGGGGTGGCCGGACCACCACCCCCAAGTACCTAGGGAAGCCACCCCAGATTTTGAGGCGGCTGAAGCCACCCTAGACCAGACCATCCCAATTTTTTTTACTTGATTTTAACTTTTTGTTATTTTAATTTTTTTTTAAAAGTGAATTAATATTTTATTATTTAATTTAAATAGAATACATGGTATTGTATGGCTATTGAATAAAAATAAAAGGCCAAGATTAAAAATTGGAAATCCCCCTGTATTGGAGGATGCAAAGAGTTGAAGCACGGAACTTTATTGATGTCTATCAAAAGGATACTGCAAAGAACTTGACTTTGCTTGAGCTGGCTAAGTTAGATTACAATCTAGTGCAATCCATATATCATCGAGAGCTTCAGGAGTTAGCAAGGTAAACCTCTTACTTTGATCCATATTCTTCAATGGAAGACTTGCGAAAAGATTGACATGTTTGAGTTTGATTCATATATATATATATATATATATATACACAGGTGGTGGAGAGACTTGGGTTTTAAAGATAAGCTACCCTTCTCAAGGGACAAGTTGATGGAGAATTATTTGTGGGCGACGGGGATCATTTTCGAGGCGCAATTTTCCAAGTGCAGGATAGGCATCACCAAATTTGTATGCATATTATTAGCTATTGATGACATGTATGATATATATGGATCGCTGGATGGGCTTGAATCCTTCACTGATGCTGTGGATCGGTATAAAGACTAAACAAACATCAATAATTATCAACGCTACTATTGTTTATTTTTATTTTGTCCAAACCGGATCATCACTTAGATTACAAATATTGTAACTTTTTTCTTGTCTGTCCTTTTCTAATATTTTGAGCAGATGGGACATGAAAGCCATGGAGGATCTTCCCCAACATATGAAGATCTGCTATGTTGCCATGCTTAACTATGTTAATGAAGTCGTCTTTGATGTCAACAAAGATCAGGACTTGGATACTTTCCCCTAGCTACATTAAGGAAGCGGTAAGAAAATTGAAGTGAATTCTTGAATTAATGGGGTGTACGTAGATTTGATTAATGCTGTTTAACTCTACCAGCCAAAAAAAAAAAAAACCTTCACTTAACACGTGATATTTCAATTTGTTTTGCAATCATATCTTCAAACTTTAAAAATTTTCTATGATGGGTGGTAAAGTTTAAAAACTTTGCAATATTACAACTCTGTCAGAATTTTTTTGTTAAAAAACAAAAAACAAAAAAAAAAAAAAAGAAGAAAAATTTAAAGGGCACCCGACCCACGGCCAAGAAAAGTTGGTCACCGGCCTTGGCGAGCCGTAGGTCAACAGACCCACAACCAAAGCCAAGCGCCCAAGCCACATGCATGTTTTGCAAAACCAACGAGTGTTTTTTTTTTTTTTTTCTCAGTTTTAGTTTTAGTTTTACATAAATATAAGTACATTTTACTTTTTTACCGGCTGATTTAACCTCAAAGATTTTTAAATATATAGGAGTGACATTACAGAGTTTTTAAAATAAATAACCTGACATTGTAATTTTAAAATATTAATGATATGATTACAAAAATACATAAATATAAGAGGTAAGTGAAGTTTTCTCATTTCTAATGGCGATATCTAATTGGCATTAATTAGTTTTTCAATGCAGTGGTCAAATCTTTGTAGATCACATTTAATAGAAGCGCGGTGGTTTTCCAGTGGATACACTCCAACTGTGGACAAGTACTTAGAAAATTCATTGATTTCTGTGGGTGGTCCTGCAGCCATTGTCCATGCTTATGTTTTGCTTGGGTGCACCATATCAAAAGATGCACTTAATTGCTTCAAGCATGATTCTGAGCCAATATATTGGGCCTCCCTCATAACTCGACTAAGCGATTTGGGGACTTCGGGGGTGCAAATTTTTGCAATTAAGCAACAAAGGTTGAAAATGGAAGACGTATATATATACCAATTAGATTGATATGACCTTTTACTCTACTTTCTGTTTCTTCTATTGGTAGGCTTAAAGCAAGAGAGGTGATGTGGCAAAATTCAGAGTGCTACATGGAACAAGAAAGTGTATCCAAAGAGGAAGCTCAAGATCACATAAAGATTATAATCTGATATTCATGGACAAAGCTGAATGAGGAGAGTGCCAAAAGTTCCTTCCCAAAATCCGTTGTGAAGATGTCAATAAACATGGCTCGCACTGCTCAATGCGTCTACCAACATGGAGATGGTCTTGGGACATCAACTGGGGTGATTAAAGATCATTTGACATCGTTAATTGTTAAACCTATCCCTATTGAACAAACTTAGTGTGACAAGATCCACCATGTTTGTGTAAGCAATTAATGTTCATGTTGAAAAAAAACATAAATATAAAAATAATGGACTTCTTTGGTATCTACCCTTTTGTTAAGAATGCACAAACTATGATCTTTTGAGTGTTTTAGACTTCCTATTGATGATGCCTCACTCAAGTTGGATCATGTCATATAAAGCAATTTCATTATTTTTGTCTTTTACAATCACGCTTTTAAAAGTTTTATTATTTACATTATCTTGTTTAATCAACATATATTTTCACAAAGTAGAGTTCACAATAATTCAAAATGTATTTTACGAAATTTGTAAACGCAGTTTGATATATAAAATAATTATGTTACGTAGAAAGAAAGTAATAACATGCATTTGTGAGGCTTGGGTCATACGACACTTCCTCAAGTAATAACATACATTTTACTCACTTGGGTCCTTCAACACTTCCTCAAAGTCCTCATAAGTCTCTACAACCTCGAAATATAAGAAAAGTCCTATCTTTAATTCTAATTCCAAGCTAAAACAAACCATAAATCTTAATATATTCAAAATAGACTTTCTGCCTAACCATCTAACGTTCGGACAATGAGTATCAAAAGTTTATGCACGACATCGAACATTCGGACATCGAAGGTCAAATGTTTAGTGCCGGGTAGAAAATCCATTTTGAACCAAAAATCTACCAAACTAGTTCTAGGCAAGTTCTGGTCTTAACAAGATCCCTAATGGTGTCCTAAGCCATAGTAACACATCCATGCAAAAAGAACTACATCAAACATCATTAACACTCTAAACCATCATGAAGCTAGTATTAACACCAACAACACAATTACAAGCTTAAAAACCTATGAGTTAAGCTATGAAAAACACGTAGACAGTAACAACAATATAAGGAATGAGTTAAGTTAAGAAAGTTACCTCCTTGAAACCAAAAACAACCAAGAACTCTCATTCTTTTCCAAAGCTCTCACACACACTCACACAAAACGTAACACTAAAGGGCAGAAATAAGCTAAAGGGTCAAAGAGGGTGTGGTATTTATAGGTTAGAAAAAACAAAGGATAAAAATGAGCTGATTTACACAATACTGCTAGGTGTGAAACATTCGGGAATCGAGTGTTCCTTGAAATATTCGGTGTACTGTTGTTCCAACGGTCTTAGGGTTTTAGATTGGACATTCAGTATATAACAAAATCGAACATTAGGCTGAAAGCCAAAAATCAAATTCTCACTTCCAATGAACCTAATTAACTTAACAAACCCATTGGCCCCCCTAGAACTAATCACAACCTTAATAAACACTCGAGGTACTACAATTACTTACTAGGTAAAATAATGTTTTTGAAATGGTTTTCAAAAACGATAATGATGTTTTTATTTCAATTGGATGATATGTTATGTTAATATATGTTTTATGCCCTACGAAAATTCCCACAATTGATGACTCCTTAATAATATTTTGGCCCAAAAAATGACATTATTAAGGTAGTGACGATAAAAAATAAAAAATAAATCGAAATCTGGCCATTTTTGCACCCCCAATTTTTTTTTTTTTTTTTATAAAATAAAATTATGGGCAATATGGGAATTTTGGGATAAAATTGGTTGAATTGCAAAAATTTGGAAGTTTTTTTTTGGGGGGGGGAAAGGCATTGCAAAAATTAAAACATTGGAGGTCGAATTAAAAATCGCTCCAAACTTTGGGGGGTAAAGTGTAACTATAGTTTGAAATTGTAATGTTATCTTTAGTTTTTAAACTTTCAATTGTACATCTATATATATATACATGGAATACAGATTGTGTCGAGTCACTCACGAGTCGTGTTCAAGTTTAAGAGTTTGACATGATTAGATAAATGAATCATCTTTTGATTTACCCTTATCAGATTGGTGGGTCAAGCAGGTCGAATCGAACTCGACCCACCAACCTGTTTTACTAGCCCTACTAAAAATAGCATCTAGGCAGAACTCTCAGCGAGATTAAATAATTAAATTTACTTATTCCTAGTAATTTAACTTTTTTTTAAAAATAAGTGATGATTTAATATGTTATCAGAATAAATGTTTTAAATTCAAACTTTATCTTTATCATTTATGGAGTTTTAGTACACAAATAAAAAAGTGTTAAAATATTAACTAAATTATGATAATTATCCAACATTCCACCACACAGTTTTGGGTTCAAACAGAGGCTTATGGATGTCCACCTCAAAGTGATGATCTAGGAGAGTGCACCAATCCGTTTGGGTTGCCTTTCGCTTTGGGCTCAGCACATTTGAGCATGTGACTTTTGGATTTATTTATTTTTTTTATTTTTTATTTTTTCAAAAGTAAGTTTTCAAATGATGCATGTGTTACCGTCCTATGAGTTGGTGTCACATTTTCCAAAATATTAAATTTAATGGGATGGTGACACATAATTTAGAAACTAACTTTTGAAAAAAAAAAAAAAAAAATTGGGAAGTGCAAGATAAATTAAATACATCCAGGTCTTTTAAAATATTGAGTTTAGAGAGATAAATTAATAAAACAAGAGATAGTGTTATTTTTATTTAACGCATATCCCCCTACACTAAGTTTATTCAAAAGGGATAGGTTTGACAATTAACGAGGTCAAGTGATCTTTAATCACCCCAGTCGATGTCCCAAGACCATCTCCATGTTGGTAGATGCACTGAGCAGTGCGAGCCATGTTTATTGACATCTTCACAACGGATTTTGGGAGGGAACTTTTGGCACCCTTCTCATTCAGTTTTCTCCATGAATAGTTGATTAATCTCTTTATGTGATCTTGAGCTTCTTCTTTGGATACACTTTCTTGTACCATGTAGCACTCGATGGATTTCGCCACATCCCCTCTCTTGCTCTCAGCCTACCAATAGAAGAAAGAGAATGCATATAGAGTAAAAAGCCATATCTATCTAATTAATATATAAATATGTACTTTCATTGTCAAAATTTGTTGCTTAATTGCAAATATTTGTACCTCCGAAGTCCCCAAATCATCACTTAATCGAGTTATGAGGGATGCCCAATATATTGGCTCAGAATCATGCTTGAAGCAATCAAGTGCATCTTTTGATATGGTGCACCCAAGTAGAAGATAAGCAAGGAAAATGGCTGCAGGACCACCCACAGAAATCGATGAATTTTCCAAGTACTCGTCCACAGTTGGAGTGTATCCACTGGAAAACCACCGCGCTTCTGTTAAATGTGATCTACAAAGATTTGACCACTGCAATGAAAAACTAATGAATGCCAATCAGACACATTTCATGCCCATCACAAATGTGTACGTTTCTGTTAATTATTGTAGTTTTCTTACTGCTTCCTTAATGTAGGGGAAAGTGTCCAAGTCCTGATCTTTGAGGACATCATAGACCACTTCATTAACATAGTTAAGCGTGGCAACATAGCAGATCTTCATATATTGGGGAAGGTCCTCCGTTGCCTTCATCTCCCATCTGCACAAAATATTAGAAGAGGATAGACAAGAAAAAAGTTACAATATTTGTGATCCAAGTAATAATGGTTTGGACAAAATAAAATAAACTGTGGTAGAGTTGATAATTAATGGTGTTTGTTTTGTTCTTATACCGATCCACAGCATCAGTGAAGGATTCAAGCTCATCAAGCGATCCATATATATCATACATGTCATCAATAGCTAATAATATGCATACAAATTTGGTGATGCCGATCCTGCACTTTGAAAACTGGGGCTCAAAAATGATCCCCATGGCCCACAAATAATTCTCCATCAACCTGTCCCTTGAGAAGGGTAGCTTATCTTTAAAACCCAAGTCTCTCCACCACCTATATATATGAATCAAACTCAAACATGTTAATTATCTTATGCGAAGTCTTCCATTGAAGAATATGGATCAAAGTAAGGTTTACCTTGCTAACTCTTCAAGCTCTCGCTGATATACGGATTGCACTAGATTGTAATCTAACTTAGCCAGCTCAAGCAAAGTCAAGTTTTTTGCAGTATCCTTTTGATAGACATCAATAAAGTTCCGTGCTTCAACTCTTTGCATCCTCCAATACAGGGGGGTTTCCATTGATTGTCTCACTTGCTCAGCTGAATCACTGTCCAATTTTCCCATTAATGATTTCAAGTTTTTTATGCTAAAATCCTTGCCTTCTTCCAAAATATTTTCTCCATGCATTCCTAGGTGTGAGGCTTCATACAAACTCAGAAGTCCCTCCATGTCACTGCTTAAGCTGTCCATGAATCTCCCATCGCTGCTTTTGAATTTGTCAAACACATCTGCATGTTTTGCCAAAATGACTCAGAGGCTTCATAGAAACAAAACGAAAAACATATAGGTTTGGTGAAACTATGACATCACCTGAGGTAATCGAAAAACCATGTTGTCTTAAAACTCGAAACTGCAAAGCGGTGGTGTAAATATTGGTAGTGAGATGTGGATACAAAAGAGCAAGAGCCTCTTCAATCTCCTTTTCAAAGTGGTAAGCAACTCCTAACCGCTGCATCGTGGAAACAAGGTTTAATAGAGCACAAGGATCTTTATTGGACGTCAGCAAGCATTTAGCATTTTGTTTCAACTCCTCCAGTCGAGTATCATACAACTCATACTGCAAGATCACGTACATAATTATAAGGTATTGTTTAAATGATTAAATTAAGAAACACTTTTAAAATAAGCGGTAATTTAAGATGTGAGAATAAGTGGACTTACAGTGAAATGGGTGCTTAAGGACTCAATGAGTTTGAGGTCCCAAATGCTGGGATGGTACTCAGCTGATCGCCGTGGATGCACTTTTTGCAACTCATTCAACTTTGAGACGATCATGAAGGGCGAGATTATTGGGAGGCTTTGCTTGCTGCTTCTTCTATTCTGTGGCCGAACTACCCTTCTTGGCCAGTTAAGCGTAAGGCAACATGAGGTGTAGGAGGCGGAGGAAATCGTTATTTCCATGGGAAAGCTCGAAGGTAATCTCATGAGCAAAGTTAATGATCAAACATATGACTCTTCTGCTTAGGAAGAAATGGTTCAATACGACATCAATATTCCTCTCCCATAGGAAGCTCACATAAGGATAGCTTTACGTACAACAGTGGCCGCTGAAACTTCTTTTTCCCCAAAAACCTTTTTTTTTTTTTTTTTAGGGTTTCGATTCCCTTTAGTCGTTTTTTAACGTTTTGTTTTATACGAGACTTTCCGAGTAGTGATCTTACATCTCTAGTCTTTCTTTTGTATTCTCTTTAGCTTTATTTTGGGAGCAAATCACTGACCGATGGCAGAGTAATTATAACACATGGAAGAATTGTTACTTGTGTAGCAGAGATGAAAAAATAAGAAAATTATTGTCTAGTTGAGAAAGTTTTGTTGAACCGGGCAGTGGCCATGGTCGTTGATGCAGAAGAAAATTGACATAACTATTATTTTAATTATGTATGTGTGTTTTATTTTTTATTTTTAATAAGGATTGGGTTTTCCCTTTTTTCCATTAGGATTATGTTCTCTCTTTTCTATTAGGATTAGGTCTTCATTTTTCAATTAGGATTTGTTTTCTTTTTTCTTGTTAAATTAAGAGGTGCCTACCCTATATAAAGGCATATATATAGTCTTTGTTATTTTTCAATTCAGTATTAAGTATCAATTAAATTTAAATCTTTCAGGGTTATTTCCCTCTTTGCTTATTTGGGGTAATTAGGATATTTCTCTTCCGTATTTGTTATTTTTTCTCCTTCTAAATTCACTTTTCAATATTCAATTATTAGTTTATGCTACTATCATACACTGTCAAAACAATATTAGTTCTGCCTAGCGTTAGACCTGCCCGGCGTTAGACGTGATTCACCGAAATATGCTACATATCTAGAAATTGATTGGGACAGTGACATTCAAATAGTTAAACAAAGCATAAATCATATTTAGATGAAAGAAACTTATCATTGTATCTATGATATTATTTTATTACATCAACATGTTTTATTTTTATATATGAAATATTTCCATAAAATTTCATGTGGTTGGTTCGGAAAAGTACTATGTGTTTTTTTAATGTTTTCCTGGTGTCTTCTCGACTGTGATGTGGTTTTTAAAATCACTGTTGAATTTGAGATTATCATTATTGACTTTTAATCTTTTGGTGATTTTAAAAGCCATATCACAATTAGTAGGACACCATAAAAACACTAGAAGAACACATATCATTTCTCAGTTGGTTCATACTTAGAGATAAAAAATTGTTTGTCCTCTCTTGAATTCTACCGGTGTTTTCGTGGGCGATTTCCTTGGCAATGTTTGGCAAAGGTCCCGATTGGACTGGACCCAAAAATCAAAATTTTTTTTTTCAAAATCAACTATAACATTCTTACTTTTTACATCACATCAATCATTTTTTATTGCTATTTAAATAAAAAAATCACTACAAAATAAATTTTTTTTTTTCTCACTTTTTTTATACAAAACATCCTTATTTTTTTCTCTCTCATATTAATCAAATATGTTACAGTACCATTTTACTCCTTTTTATCATTCCATTGCCAAACACAGTCGAAAGCATAACATGCACGCCTAGTAAATAGAAGCATCAAGCACTCAAGTAAATTATCAGTCGTTCACGTGATCGAGTGACATTGTGCAAAGTTTGCTTTGGCCGGAGAATCGCACCTGTCATCTTCAGTACTTCTTGGACAGAAAAAAGCATAGCTGTAATAGGGATCCAATAGAAAGTTTGATAGGTAGGCCCAAACTCCCAGGAATTCAACAATCATTCAATGTACGTAGGTATTCCGATTTAGGTCAGATATTGTCGATCGTTCACGTGAGATAGTCAATGTGCAGGACAAATGATGCAATGTTACGCACTTGTCACTTTTCACACTTTCTTGGACAGAAAAAGAAAAGCAGTGGTGTAAATGCGCTTTGAATAAGCCATACGTACGTACGTGGTTTAATGCAGTTCTACTGAGATAATACGAGGAGGGAAATAATTTAATAGGTGTACGTGCGTCTTCTTGCATTTGAGAGTCATGTCCTTTTACTTCATTGTTTCTGTTTCACTTCTAAACCGTTTGAGATTTTAGAAAACGTTAGCAAAGGAAGTGAAAAAGTCATCATAACAAACTCAAATGCTTTGCTGGTTGTGGCTGTGCATGTAATAGCCTAGCTGTAAAGTGCCAAATGACAGAAATTTTGTGGTTTTGTTCCCACAAGCAAATTTGTAAGAACTTGACATAACATAACATTCACAAAACTATCTCATAAGCAAATTTTCTTGTGGAGATATAAATATTATGTTGTTGTATGAATTAGTTGCTTCTGTTTAACAAAAGATGTATTATCATGTAATTTATGGAAAGACAGTATGTAATTTACGTACTTTGTGATTAATATTGTCTTACCTATGATTAATGAATTACAATTCCAAATTTAACATTCACTCGACTAGAAGGAAAAAATAATTATTAGGAGGGAGGGGAATGGATTACCATAAGAGTAAATCTTCCAACTACCATGAGGATAAAGAAACAATAATGAAAGAATTAAAAGAAATATTTAATAGATTAGAGAGAGAGATTTAGAGAGTTTGTTATGGGGGTGTGTTTAAAAAGTGCACTTTTTGGTTCAAAACTTTTTTATAAAAGGGAGAACAAGGACCCAATAAAAATATATTTAATTTTCGATAATAACATACTACTTTTTTATTAAGTGACATTTTCAAAGCGTTCTAATGTTAAAAAATGGCCTAAATTTCATAATTTGAAATAGAAAATCAAAGTTGACTGATCATTGCAGTGGATATAAAAGTCTACAGAAGATGGGAAGAAAAAAGTTTTGTAGATAAGCACTCTCGTTAAAGAACACTATAGAAATCAAAACAATAACCTCTACCTTAATTTCTCCATCGGCTTTAGTTCCTCATCATCCATTTCCTCGTTTCTAACCAACTTGTCTATATATAAGTGAGTGGTAGACAGTAATGAATCCGGTACAGTACGTAATAGCACTACCTTTAGAATAATTTCACTTGAAACACAAATGTTTCATTTGATAATGATTTTATAGAAAGTGTTTTCGTTTGGGGGGACAATTTGGATATATTTAACAAACGTGGCCAACTTTAATATAGAAATTAATCAAAGTTAGCCATGTTATTGCGTGCGCGTCGACCTAAGAAGGGTGTCTTCTTCTTCGACAATTTGTGAATATTTAACAAATATATATGGCTAAAGGAGAAGGGAGAAAAATAAAGGAGTAAATCCAACCTTTTGTCTCGCTCTCTCTCTGAAAGAGCTCCCCTTGAAGAAAGTTTTCCCCTAAACTTTTCTTCCTCCCCCAGTCAACCTGAAATCTTTACTCCTTTCTCTCCTTTTTACTCCCTTCTCATCCTTTTCCTCACTACCTTTCTCCCCTATGGATATTGAGAGTCTTATTGCCCAGACAGAGGCTCTCTCTTGGGATGATCCTTCATCCCAGATTGAGTCCTTAACAGCTGAAACAGCCACGGATGAATGCCTACCTTTGGTAGGACATGTCATCTCTCATAAAACTCTAAACAACCAGGCTGTCTTTGCAGCCCTTTCAAAAGCTTGGGAATTTGCTGTCCCCTTCTCGCATGCTGTTTTAGGTCCTAACAAATTTTTGTTCAAACTTTCCAAGCCTGAACACCTAGCAAGAATTCAGAAACAAGTCACTTGGAATGTCAATGGCTTCCTCATCATTCTCCAGCAATGGCATCCTCAAGCTACTTTAGGGGAACTACCTTTCAACAAAGCCCCCTTTTGGATCCAAGTTCACGGGCTTCCTCTAATCAATATGACTACAAAGATTGCCATTTCTATTGGGAAAGGCCTGGGAAAGCTTATCAAGGTAGATGCTTTAAGTGGTGAAAAGAAAACGTTCAGAAGCTTTCTAAGGCTTCTTGTGGATATTGAAGTGGGGAACCCTCTGAAGCCTGGGTTCATTTTTCGTAGAGATGGAGGTGAGTCTCTCTGGATTTTTCTGAAATATGAGAGATTGGATATATACTGCTCTTCTTGTGGAAGGATTGGTCATAAACTCTTCCATTGCACTGCTCCACCCGAAGATAGATTTCCTGAGAAGTATGCTGTTTCTCTCCAAGTTAACATCTTCTCTAACATGCTGTCAAACTTCCCCATTACAAAAACCTGCCCTGCCATTACCATAACCCAAACACAACCTTCATCTTCTCAAAATAGGCCAAATGAGTTAACTCAGTCTAGTGAAGCTAGCCAAACTCCTGTTCACAATGCCCAAACTCAGCTAGACTCTACACGACTCATGCAGCAGAAAATATCTCAAACTTTTGTGACATCACTCCCCACCTCTCCTTCATTAAATGCCATCACCTTTATCCCCTCCACCGCTTCTGCTCTGGACAACACAGCCATACCACCAACTCCTTCATTAAATGCCATCACCTTTATCCCCTCCACTGCTACTGCTCTGGACAACACAGCCATACCACCAACTCCACATCAATCTCTTATCCATCCCATATCCCAACCTCCAAATCAGTTATCTTCTCACTCCCAACTGCTCGTTAGTTTCGAACCAAGATCTACCTGGGCCCTCCACTAAAGCCCAACCTTCTCTATTCATTAGTCTCCCATTAAGCCCAAACATGACTCTACCTCTCCCCTCCACATCAGATTTCACTTTCAAGCCAACGGTATTAACTAACCCTTCAAATCTACCCGGGAAAAAAATTTCAAACAATTCCAAAAAAGCTAGCCCCTCAAAAAACACTCGTTCTTCCCTCTTCCCACCACGCCTACACAAACCTGTAAAGCCTTCCCCTCCAGGTTATAACCCTTCTCTGGTAAAAAAGAAAAGAGCTAGGCTGACTGGGGATCTTCTCCCATGTAAGAAAGGCTCTTGTAGCTCGCCTCTGATAGCTCCCACACCTGATGAGTTGGAATCTCCCACTCCTATGGACTCCATTCCAAACAAACTTCTGCAGCTCCCAGCAAGGTCTTTCTTCAAAGCTTCTAGAAAAAAGAAAAAGGTTATACCTTCTATCTCTCTTGCTGCCTCTGTTGTGCCAATTAATATTGTATCCACTGAATTAGGGGACCATGTGGTGTCCCCCAGCAGCATATGAAGATTTTATCTTGGAACTGCAGAGGGATTTCTCGCCCTGCTGCAGTTCGTGGTCTCAGGGCTTTGATCAGAGCCAATAGCCCTGATGTTCTCTTTCTCTCTGAAACAAAAACTTCTCCTTCTCAAGTCTCCTCTATTCTGAATCGTCTTGGTTTCTACTTGATGACTCAAGTTGCTTCAATTGGTTCTAGTGGTGGTCTTGTTCTTGCCTGGAGGTTAGGCGTGGAACTAGAAAGCTTTCTCACAAATAAGAACAACATCACTGCTTGGTGTTATTCTGACCCTCCCAACAGCCCCTGGATCCTATCTTGTATATATGGCCCCCCAGAAAAGAAAAACAAACTAGCTTTCTGGGACTCTCTCACTGCTGCTGGTGAGGCTTTTGTTAGTCCATGGCTCTGCATTGGTGATTTCAACTTTGTGCTGGATCAATCTGAAAACCTTGGAGGCAGACCTGTTGCTAGCTCCTCCCACTGTCCCTTCAGAAACTTTATAGATCAGCATGGCATGGTGGACCTTGGCTTTGTTGGAAACCCTTTCACTTGGTGTAACAATAGAACAGGTTTTGCTACTATTAAAGAAAGGCTTGATAGAGGTCTAGCCTCCCTAGAGTGGGTTCATCTTCACCCTGATTTCTCTCTTATCCATCTCCCGGCCTCCATCTCAGATCATAACCCCATCTCTCTAAACACTAATAATACCTCCTCCTTTTTGCCTAGACCTTTCAAATTTGAAGAATTCTGGACTCTGGATCCCTCTTGTGGTCTGGTCATTGCAGCTACTTGGAAGCATTTGGTTTCTGGCCCTCCAGGCCTTGTTCTGGTGAAGAAGCTGGCTCAAACTAAAGCAGCCCTTAAAAGGTGGAACAACCTTATTTTTGGTAACATTCAAGCAAAGATCAAGTCCTCTCTGTTTAAGATTGATCAGATCCAGATTTCCCCTCCCAGCTCCCAAGCTAGCTTGCAAGAATCTCTGCTGAAAAAAGAACTTGATGGTTTATTGATTAAAGAAGAATCTCTTTGGAGGTCGAAATCCAGAGAAACTTGGTTGCAGTGTAAGGATCTCAACACCAGATTTTTCCACTCCTCTACTCTGATTAGAAGAAGATCAAATGCAGTAAACTTTTTGAAGACAAATGAAGGGGCATGGATTTCTGATAGAGCTGAAATTGGAGGGAATTTTGTGTCCCATTTCTCCAATTTGTTCTCCTCCTCGGTTCCTCCTATTGAAGAAGATATGCTTAGTCTTTTTGATCCTGTTGTCTCTGCAGAGGAAAACTCTTTCTTATGTGCCTTACCTCCTGAAGAAGAGGTGGTTCAAGCCCTCTCCAGTTTAGGATCAACTAAAGCTCCTGGTCCGGATGGGTTCACAGCTCTCTTTTATAAGAAATACTGGTCCATTGTCAAAACTGATGTTCTTGTCTGCATTAGAAATTTTTTCCAGAATCATCAGCTGCAGCAGGAGCAAAATCACACTCACATTGCTTTGATTCCAAAGCAGCAGGGTTCTCATTCAGTGCACCATTTTCGGCCTATCAGCTTGTGTAACATTGTCTACAAAATTATTACAAAAATTTTGGCTACTAGATTGAAGACTCTGCTCCCCAAGATCATATCTCCCCTGCAATCAGCTTTTGTTCCTTCCAGAAATATCCAAGACAATACCATTCTGGCCCATGAGCTTCTGCATTCTTTCAAAAGCAAAAAAGGGAAAGGGGGTTTCATGTTTCTTCATATGGATATGGAGAAAGCTTTTGACAAAATGGAATGGGATTTCATTTTATCTGTTATGAAGAAGTTGGGATTCCATTCATCTTGGATTAACTGGATCAGACTTTGCATCTCCTCTTCTTCTTTCTCCATTCTTATTAATGGAAGCCCCTTTGGTCAGTTTTCCCCCAAGAGAGGCCTTCGCCAAGGTGATCCCCTCTCTCCTTTCCTTTTCATCTTAGGAACAGAAGTCCTTTCTAGATTGCTGTTTAGAGAAGAAACTCTAGGAAACATCAAAGGGCTGAAAATCTCCAGGAATACCCCAGCCATCCACCACCTCCTTTTTGCTGATGATCTCTTGATCTTTGGTAAAGCCACCCTCAAAGAAGCCAATACTATCTGTTCTTGCCTTAAGAAATACTGCCTCTGGTCTGGCCAATCCATTAACAATGGAAAATCTTCTATAAGATTCTCAAAAAACACCAACCTCACCACTGCTGCAATGATTCTTGATATCTTGCCCTACTCAAAAAACCCATCAAAGTCTATTTATCTTGGTCTCCCTATCCTCTTAGGCAATTCCAAAAAAGCAGCTTTCCTCAATATCCTTGATAGAGTTAAATCTAAGATGGATGGATGGCGTGCAAAGTCCCTCTCTCAAGCTGGAAGGTTGATGCTTATCAATTCTGTGGCTACAGCCATCCCTTCCTATGCCATGAGCACTTTCCTGCTCCCAAAGAGTCTCTGCAGCCAGTTAGACAAGGCTTTCAAAAAATTTTGGTGGGGATTTCCCTCATCAAAAACCAGGAATCTCTCTCTCAAGTCTTGGAACTCTATCTGCACCCCCAAAGTTTTTGGTGGCTTAGGCATTAGGAGGATGAAAGATGTGAATCTAGCCCTCATATCAAAGCTTGGTTGGAAGCTCCTCACGGGTTCAGACTCTCTTTGGGTGTCCCAGCTCTCAGGTAAGTATCTCCAATCTGAATCTTTCCTCTCCCCCTCTTCCCTTTCTTCCTCTTCTTGGCTGTGGAAAGGCATTTTAAAGTCTAAGCCAATCATCTCTCAAGGTGCTTGCCATAGGATTCATAGTCTTTCCTCCCTTTCTGTTTGGAACTCCTCCTGGATTCCTACTGTGCCTTTTTTCACCCCCACTCCTCTTCTTCTGAGTAGGTCCTCTTATCCTGACTTGATTGTATCGGATCTCATTACCCCAAATGGCTGTTGGAATCTCCCTCTTCTGGTCTCTTTGTTCACTTCCCCTTGTGTCAAAGAAATTCTAAAGATTCCAATCAGCCCTAACATTTCCACTTCTTTTCTTTGGACCCCCTCCTCAAATGGCAACTTTTCTACCTGCTCAGCTTTTAGGTTGATTAGCAACTCTAGAAACTCTACTGTCATTTCTCCTCTTGAGTCTAGCTCTTGGAAGGCTTTATGGAAGCTAAAGCTTAATGCTAGGCTGATTTTGTTTCTCTGGAAAATTGCTTGGGACATTCTCCCCTCTAAAGTCAGGCTGAAAGCTATCTTCAATATCCCTAATTCAGAATCCCTTTGCCCTCTTTGCAGCTCAGAAGAGGATTCTCTTTCCCATCTCTTCTTTCGTTGCATTTTTGCTAGAGTTGCATGGAGATCCTCTTTTTGGCCTCTTGATTCCTTAGCTTGGTCCTCTCTTAGTCTCCCAGACTGGATAAAAGGCATCATCTATCCTTTTTCCTCTTTTGGTATTCCTAAAGCTGATTCTCACTTGTTTCAAATTTATGCTTCGGTTTTATGTGATCTTCTCTGGTTTTCTAGAAATAAAGCAGTGCATGAAGGCATTATTCCAGATATCATTTCTTTGGCTAGCTCCATCAAAAGAACATCTCTGGATCATGCAGCAGCTTGGAAGTATTCCTCCCCTATTACTGTAAAAGAATTCTGGTCTCCTCCCCCAGCAGGTTCACACAAGATCAATTTTGACACTGCTATAAGGGAAAAATTTTCAGTGCAGGCTGCTGTTTGCAGAGATTCAAAGGGTCACATTGTTAAGGCTATTTCCCAAATAAATCCTCCATGTGATCCCATCTATGGTGAAGCTCTTGCAGCTCAGCTTGCTGCCTCCTTAGCAGCCTCTTTGAAGCTCTCAAGTTTCTCTCTTGAAGGTGACTCATCGGTGATTATAGATGCTTTGCAAAACCCTTCCATCACTTTTGACTGGCATATACAATCGGTGATTGCCAACTCTTTGTTACTCCTTAAAGCCTCCCCTCTTTGGGAGGCAAAGAAAATTCACAGAAGTGCAAACTTCTGCGCCCACCATGTGGCTTATTGGGCCGCGGCAAGAGTGTTCTCGGGCTGCATTCCCACTTATTTTCCCCCCCCTCCATCAATCCCCTTATGTAGTGGAAAGGATCCACCCCCCTCTCTTTCTTTCTCCTGTTGTAAGGCCTTTGGCCCGTTGGTTTGTTAATGGATGTCTTGTTACAAAAAAAAAAAAACAAATATATATGGCTTATTTGTCCACCAAAAACAAAACTAGGCTGCGTCCTAAAAAGTGTGTTTTCTTTTGTTAACAATTTCGAGATATTGATCAAACAGATCACAAACATGGCCCAACTTTTCCACCAAAAGCAAAACCAGGCCATGTTAATTTTTTTTTTTTTTTAAATTTTTTTATTTAAAGTTAGAGATAAGGGCTAGATGAAGAGTCCTCGTGATTTCACAAATTGCTACACATTTATTTATTTATTTTTACTTTTTAAATTTATCATTTGATCAGTCACTACAAAAATTAATTTTGTTTTTGACTAGGGGTTTTTGACGTGTTAATGGTATTGACACGTCAAAAACCTCTTTTTGACGCGTCGTTTTTGATGTTTATCGACCGTTAAAAGGGTAGGTGTCAAAAAACTGGGGTTTTTGACGTGTCTACAGTGACACATCAAAAAAATTTTGACGTGTCGAAAATGGCACGTGAAAAAAATATTTTTGACGTGTGAAAATGCCACGTCAAAAACGTTTTTGACGTGTACGTGTGGTTTTTGACGTGTCAGACAGTTTGACACGTCAAAAATGTTTTTTTTTTTTTTTTTTTAATAATTCCAATATGCCTGATATTCCATCCAATATTCCTGATATTTCAATTCCAATTACAATAATTTCAATATTCAAATATCCAACATATATATTCAAACATCCAATATTCATAATCTACCTATATAATCCATATTCCACATATATATCCAATATCTAATATATATATCCAACATCCAATATATATCCAACATCAATAATCCACCTATATAATCTGTATTCCACCTATATAATCCAATATCCAACATCCAACAACCAATATATATCCAATATCCAATATCCAACATCCAATATCCAATATATATCCAACATCCAATATATATCCAATATATATCCAATATCCAACATCCAATATATATCCAATATCCAATATCCAACATCCAACATCCAATATATATCAAAAATCCAACATATATATCATTAAACTAAATCCAATATCCAATATATATATCCAACACACCTTCATTAAACAAAATTCAATATCCAATCCACTTACATAATCCATTGTAAATTTAAAACGACTCCAAACGACACCTATTCAAATGTCTAGGTGATTTACAAATATTAAGCGGAATAAGATCTGACCTAACAATCAATAATCAACCAAATACAGATATATAATGAAAATCAAGAACACAGATATTTGGTTACGAAGAGGAAACCATTTAGAGAACTCTCTAAATGTAAAACCTCTCCGGGGCAGCCAAACCCAGGAAATCAATCCACTATAAGAAGAATAAGGAATACAAGAAGAATTACAAAACCTTTGCAATTTACTCTTCCTTGTACACGACAAGTGACCCACTTGACTTCTACCGCAGTATCCCTTTCCAGAACATCTGGCACAATTCTTCTATAAGATTTCCTTTCACCGGAACTCCGATTGGCTTCACGTATTTAATCCCTTCTCAAATAAGCTAGAACAATATCTCTCTCTAAGCTCTCTGATTTTGCTCTCCAAAATACGTACTTATAAATGTAGCAAAATCGTGTTTAAATAGAAAATAACCCTAATAAGTCAGCCAGGTCCGGACCCTGCAAATCTGAGGTCCGGACAGGCCTCATAAAATGAACTTTTGGGAAATGGGGTCCGGACCCTGCTTCTGGCGGTCCGGACCCATCCTTCAAAAGACAGTTTCTGGAAATGGGGTCTGGACCCTGCTTCTGGCGGTCCGGACCTCTCCTTCAAAAGGTATTCTCTGGAAATTGGGTCCGGACCTGGCTTTTGGGGGTCCGGACCTGCCTTCTAGAATCTGCTTCCTGGACATATTGAGGTGCTCATTTTCAACAACTTACATGCAAACCGAATGTGCCAAATCCTAACCTAACATCCATAATTCACAATCCAATCCACTTACATAATCCACAATCCAATCCATAATTCACAATCCAATTCACAATCCAATCCACTTACATAATCCACAATCCAATCCATAATTCACAATCCAATTCACAATCCAATCCACATACATAATACAATCCACCTACATAATCGACAATCCAATCTATAATACACATCCATAATACAATCCACCTACATAATCCACAATCCAATACATAATACACATTCATAATACAATCCACATACATAATCCATAATCCACAATCCATCTACATAATCCATAATCACAATCCACATATATAATCTACTATCCATAATCCAATCTAATCCAATCCATAATCAATTTCCAAGAATATATATATCCAACACAACTTTATTAAACAAGATAATATATCTAATATATATCCAACACAACACAACTTCGTTAGACAAAATTCAATTTCCAATATATATATCCAACACAATACAACACAACTTCATTAAACCAAATTCTATTTCCAATATATATATCCAACACAACACAACTTAATTAAACAAAATTCTATTTCCAATATATATATATCCAACACAACACAACTTCATTAAACAAAATTCAATATCCAATATATATATCCAAGACAACACAATTTCATTAAACAAAATTCTATATCCAATATATATATCCAACACAATACAACTTCATTAATAATATGTATCCAGTATCCAACAAACAAAATTTCAACACACATACTAGATTTCAACACAACACATAACAAAACATATATATAAATCAAAAAAACGTTCTAACACAAGGCAAAACAAATATACAATAAAACATTTCTGGAGTATCTACTAGAAATTAGTTTCAATTAGTCTCAACAAGCATATAGTGAGATCTAACTATATACAAAACAATAAACAATAATATGTATGTAGAACTTAACAAACAGTGATGACCAGCCCTATGGGGCTCTACTCAACACAATCATCCTCCAACTCCTAATTTGCATTACCTGCGAATGAATTGTGAACTAATAATAATCAATACAAAAATTAAAAATTATTCTATAATATGATGCAAATATACGTAAGTTTTAAAATGGACCGCTGTAACTAGGGGTTTGTAACAGTTATTCTAACAGTGAACAATTGTTAGAAAAACAAAATAAAATATAGAATTACCTCTCGGGGGCGCAGACCCAGACGTCGACCCGAACATTGCCTCGAGCTGGCGGAAACGAGCCTAAAAAATGTCATCTTTCTCTGCTATCTGGGCTTTTTGTGCTTCAATCTGCCTCGCCATCTCATCCATTGCACTTTTTTGTACTGCCCGCTCCTCTTCAAGTTCTCTGATTCTATCTGTCATCTGTGAGAACGAGGAGCTCCAAGAATTTTGAGACCGTGTCTGGGACAGTGTATAGTATGAATGTATGCTGCCCCGCACCGGCAGCACATTCGGACCCAGCTGGCGGACCCTACCAGCATACTCCGGCTTATTTCCATGCGCCTGAGCATATGCGTCATTAGGTGTCCACCGTACCGTCCCTTCTGTCACGGTATCAGTATTTGCCGGGTCAGTGGGCGCCAATTCCTTCATCCTCTCCTGTACATTAAAAAACAAGTTAGTATCTCGTATAAGGAACGTTAATCATAAATAATTTATCAAAATATATATGCTTGAGTACTTACACATCTTTCTCTGACCACGTCATTCGGATAACCACCTTCCTTGTATGTGTGAGTCTTGATGTAACTTTCCGCTCGAGTTGGAGGAGTGCCCCCCGCGTCTACGATCTGCATACAAAAAAAAATTAAGACGTGTTTTTGACTTAAACATCCGATTATATATATATATATAAGTACCTCTTGATGTGTCACTCTAGCATAGCTCATCGACCCAGTGCAGTGAGGCGTGTTGTTTTTTGCTCGCAATTCTTTCATCTTGGCAGCATACTCCTACATGTATATAAGTCTTAAAATGTCAGGCCTAACCCAATTAGAATTAATGAAACTAAACATCTACAATTAATTCCACTAGCCAATTGCTCATTTTATCTTCTTATTCAAATATATTCATGTTGTTTCAAAACACAACTTAACATTAATCATTGTGATGGTTCATGGCTCAAATTTATCTTCCTTACTCGGAATAGTTTTTTTATTCCCTATTTTTTCCATGTTTTGTTTTTAGTTTGTAAAAAAGTTGTTTTTTAGAAAATAATAACTTAAAATTAAGAAGCATGAATATTTTTATTTTTCTTCCTAGTTTTTCTTTAAAAATTAACTTCTATATATGTCATTCATAAAATGTTTTGAAGCTCGTAATTGCTGAAAACACTCCTGACGTACCTGATTTTTCGAGTCGCACCATCTCGCCAACAAGACATTCAAGTCCACTGGGTCGTATCTCCTAACGGCATCTTCACCCATTCTCGCCTTCACTGAGTCTGGAGTATCACCCGCTTAAATTTTTAATGATCGTTTTACAGAGTGTCTCCAACTCTTCAGCTTTGTACCCATATCTTTGAAGGCGTCCCTTTTAATCGCCTCAATATTGTACTCAGGCGGCATGTAGAACTGAGTCTGCATATATAAATCGAACAAATTAGGCGTATAATTGCACACTTTAATGTTTAAAATATTGAAATACATCTGCTAAAATATGAGGAAAAATGTAACCATACCATAAGGGTGTCCCATATATCTTCCTTCGCACGAGGATGTACATGCTCCCATTCATCCCGGAGCTTAACATAAGTCCCTGCCCTTATGACATTCCCGGCCTCCCTTCTGAATTTCATCCCGCTAAATCCTACGGGCTGCCATGCTTTATTGTACTCGCAGACGATTTTTTGGCCAAGGGGACCTCCCACTTCTTGTTCGATGGTGGGATGTCCACCACCTGAAATTGGGTGCTCCCGTCTCCCCTGGTACCTAACACATTAATAATTGCAAAATTTATTTATTTGAAATTTAATACTAACTACATAAATTTTATACATATTCAAACTGAGTTTTTTAAACATATATACTTACTTATTGTCCGGAGTTGTCGAACGCCCAACACTTCTGGAGGATCTTCGGCCTCCAAGTCACCTGAGCCATCATCTGCATGCTCCCCATAGTATTGTGTCTCGCTATCATCTGGCTGCAATGACTCACTGTATGGTATACCCGTGTTCAACTCATAGGGAAACATCATCTTTACCTCACCATGTCCACATACACCTAACTCGCTCATGGTAGGATATGGAGTACCAAGATCATAGGGAACCGGCTGAGACCCTTCCCCATGCTCAGGGAGTAAGGGTCTATACCCCTGGTCGTCTATCTGTGGGGACCGTCGTCGTCTACTCTTCCCCCGCGTACTCATGTCAACCTGCAAAACACATAATATTATACTCAATTAATTATGTATATAATAGATAAAAAAGTCACCAATATAACCAATCAATGTAGAAAGAAATAACATTAAATACGTCAAAATAAATGTGAACGATATATATTATTAAAGTTTTAAATTTTTTTTAAATCACATACGGATCTAAGTCTTGTCGGATGTAGTCAATGTCATCCTGGGGATCCACTTCATTACCGCTGGTCAATAGGAGCGGCTCACACTCGTGGTAGCTGACACTTTCATCATCAGAACCTTCACCTTGACCAACGTTGTATACGTTCCTAGGTTTAGTTCTTACAACACAAGCCCAATCAGGGTCCCTTTCATCTTGGACGTAAAAGACTTGGTCAACTTGTGAAGTTAGCACATACGTCTCATCAGTAATTTCCTGGCCCCGGTGGACAAGGTTTTTGAAGCTGACAAGTAGTATGCCATACTCGTCAACTTTGTACCCCCTGTCCCTCGTGTTATCCGCCCAATCGCACTTGAACAAAACATACCTAGTCCTGTCGAAGTACTCCACCTCAATTATTTTCGTCAACTTCCCATAGTACGTTTCACCATCAACTGTTGGCACGCACACCCCGCTATTCTGGGTCCTTTTTCCAGCATCGAATGCAATAGTGCGAAACAGCTTTCCATTAATCACATATCTGTTATATCTAGTCGCTGTGGCCTTCGGCCCTCTACAATGCATTACCAGTTTGTCACCTAATTCCTTCCTTTGTCGATCGTCCAATCGATCGACCTGTAAGCACATACGTAAAATTTGACCATAAGAAAGTTTTTTTAGTTGTTATGAATCAATAACTAAATATAAGGAGCAGGTAACAGTTAAACGTCACGGTAGTCTTACGTAGTCACGGTACCAATCGGAGAATAGCGCATGATGTTGGGTTTCAAACTGATCCTCCGTCGTTCGCCCCCTACTGCATGAACGCCTAAGTGTATCCATGTGCACCCTACAATACAACGTTTCAATTATATTATAATTCACAACTAAGGGTTCAAGGTGATATTGAACTTGTATACACTACTAACACGACTTACGTCCGTAGTTGAAGGAACTCATCCGAGTTAAAAATAATGTATCGGTGAATTTGTGTCAATGTGACACGGTCGAGGATAACTGTGTTCCCGCCCCCTTTGAACCATCTGGGTTTCTTACAGTCCTATTGTGAAATGTTGGTGCGTGGTCTAGATACCTTGAGCAGAACGCAACCAACTCCGTTGCTATGTAGCCCTCCGCAATGCATCCCTCAGGAGCCGCTTTATTGCGGACATTAGATTTGAACACCCCAAGACTTCTACATATGATCATAATTCATTCATTATAATTAGTGACGATTTAATATAAAATAAAAATTCATAAATATGAATATTAGTAAAGCTATTTTACCTCTCTGCCGGATACATCCACCTATATTGTACCGGTCCACCAAGTCGGCATTCACGGACAAGATGCACGACCAAGTGAACCATCACAGTAAAAAAGCTTGGGGGAAAGACCCTTTCCATCTGGCACAAAGTAATATAAATGTCACCCTCTAATCGGTCCATATCATCTCGTGTCAATGACGTTGAACATATGCCCCTGAAGAATGCAGAAATCCCGACAAGTGGTCTTACCACGTTTCCTGGCAATGATCCACGCAATGCAATAGGGAGAAGTTGTTGCATAATTACGTGACTATCATGGCTCTTCAACCCGAATATCGTACAATCACTAAGTCGTACACATCGAGAAATATTAGAGGCATATCCGTCCGGCACCCTTACATTTCGAAGCACTTTCAAAAACTGAGTTTTCTCTTCCTTAGACATCGTGTGACAAGCTGCGGGCATATATGTTTTACCATCCTCGCCTGTGTACGGATGAAGTGTATGTCTCAACCCCATTTCTTGCAAGTCTGTGCGGGCTTGGATGTTGTCCTTTGTTTTCTTTGGAATGTCTAGTATTGTACCAAGAATGTTGTCCATCACATTTTTCTCAATGTGCATGACATCAAGATTGTGCCGTAATAGATTATCTTTCCAATACGGCAACCTAAAGAAAACACTTTTCTTCTTCCACAACACGTTAGCAGTACTAGTATCGCCTTCTCTTTCTGTCGCCCCACTCTTCTTTCGTTTCTTGTCTTTTTTCTTTTTATCCCCCATTGCCTTACCGGCATTCTCATCTCCATATGCCATATCTTGCAATTGTCTAAGAATTTCATCTCCACTTGGCACATCTGGGGCACATTCAAATTCTTGTTTGCCGTCAAATGTTGTTCTATTTCTCCTCCACGGATGATCAATAGGCAAGTATCGCCTGTGCCCCATATAACAAAATTTCCTGCCGTGCTTTAACCGCCTGGACCTCGTCGAGTACATACAGCAGGGACATGCCTTCTCACCCTTGTTAGGCCACCCAGACAAATCTGCGTATGCTGGGAAGTCATTAATTGTCCACATCAACTGGGCTCGTAGCACAAAATTCTTTTTTTTGGACACGTCAAATGTGCGAATACCTACAGTCCATAATTCTTGTAACTCCTCAATTAAGGGTTGTAGGTAGACATCTAGATCCATTCCAGGTGACTTTGGGCCCGGGATTATCAGCGATAGTATAAATGAAGTTTGTTTCATGCCCGTCCAAGGAGGCAAGTTGTACGGTACAAGCATTACAGGCCAAGTGCTGTGGGATGTGCTCATGTTTCCGAATGGATTAAATCCATCCGAGGTTAGTCCAAGCCTGACGTTCCTGCTGTCCGTCGAGAAGTCTGGATGCAAATTATCAAATGCCCTCCACGCTTCACCATCGGCCGGATGCCTCAATACACCGTCCTTAGTCCGGCCTTCTGCATGCCACCTCATGTAAGGAGCAGTATGCTCTGACATAAACAATCTCTGTAGCCGTGGTATAAGTGGAAACCACCGCAACACCTTCACCGGGCGTTTCTTACTCGATGAAATGGGTTGCCCATCCTCATCCAACTGAATTTCATCCTTCCACTTAGATACTCCACAAACAGCACATGTATCCAAATCCTTATTGTTCTTCCAAAATATCATACAATTATTAGGACACGCCGGGATCTTCTCATACCCGAGGCCCATGTCCCTTAGAAACTTTTTTGCCT
The DNA here is from genome assembly GCF_901000735.1 of Corylus avellana. Lineage (NCBI taxonomy): Eukaryota > Viridiplantae > Streptophyta > Magnoliopsida > Fagales > Betulaceae > Corylus > Corylus avellana. The sequence continues at coordinate 6,149,824 of NC_081545.1, read as the reverse complement.
CATATGTATTAACCGGCAAAGCTTCATCACTAGGAAGCAACAACTGATTGATGAACTCAAGAAAAGATGAAAATATTGCGTTACTAAGTCCGCCAACACACTTTAAGTTGTACAGATGTACAGTAGCACTAAGCTTGCTATGTTTGGTCCCATCATGAAGTGGCTTCTCTGCCTTCTTAAGCAAGTTACTGTACTTTACTCTGTCACTGTCGTCAGCTTCTTCATTCACAGTTTCTTCATTCCCCTGCACCGCAACTTCAGGCTCACAATTGTCTTCCATGACATCGTGCATGCCGAATAGATCACGCAACATTGACCGCATGTTTTCACCCTGTGCTGCGCCTAAACCCTGATCCGTGTTCGTGGTAGACGACGTAGAAACTGCAACAGGATCCCGAACAGGCCTCTCCCCGTGATAATACCAAATTCTGTATGCAATCATTATTCCCTTACCCCCTGTCAAATGGTCAAATACCAAATCCGGCGAGTGGCGCTGCTTATTACGACACACCTTACAGGGGCAGTGAATTTTTCCATCAGGGATTGTGCAGTTCCTAACTGCAAAGTCCACGAATGATCTACACCCATCTCTGTATTCCCTTGTACCCCTAGACTTTGTCATCCAACTCTTGTCCATAGCTTTAAATAATGGGACCCCAATTGAATAAAATAAATCTAAATTAGTTACTTAGATGTTCTTTTATTTTTTGTGGTTCTTTAACTACATCGTTTCAATTTTTTTACTTTCACTCTTAATAAACAAACACATAAATTGACTTTTAATTATAACATCTACATAATCTTAATATGCAAAACCTAAGTAAATTACATATGGGCACCCTAAATAAACTACATATAGCTAGTTAGGTTAAATGTTGGTTTTCTTTTTTTTTCGTTTACTAAACCATTCACATACGAATCGATAGAAATAGATATGTCGTTGTTAATCAAAACCTACACAAAATATGGGTCTACATCCAAATGCAAAAAAAATTTCATCTTATAATTTCAAACTACCAAGGTACGTAATTGTACATGCATGCATGCAAATACATTAAACAATATTCTCACCATATACAAACCAAACATGTCAAACTATTCAAATATATTACAAAACATATATTTTAAGCAAATAAAATAATTACTTAACCTATAAAATTAATTTACATTGTAAATTACATTTTTTATATACTTTATTTAATTATCTATTAAATAAATTAATTTATATATATATAATTAATTTATACATATACAATCTGTATATATATATTTGCAGATTATATATATATATATAAAAGCTGCAAATATATATAAACCCAACCCATATAATCTGCAGATTATATATATATATATAAATAAACCCAACCCATATATAAATCTCTGTGTATATATATATATATATAAACCCATATATATACCTGATTTTCGAGTAGGAGAACGAGTGAGAGCGTGAGAGAGCCTTCGGAGCTTGAGGTTGTGGTCGCCGGAGGGAGTAACGGCGGTGACGTGCGCCGGCGAGAGAGAGAGCCACCGAGAGAGAGAACACCACGGGAAAAAAACGAGAAATGGCCGGGGTGAGACAAATGCTGTAGAGGCGCGCGACGTCGGGCTGGGTTGAAGGAGAAAAAACAAATGGCGGAAGAAATTTGCAGGCGGAGGAGTCCTTGGGCGCGGGGAGAAAGAAATGGGAGGGAGGAAGAAGACGCAGGTTTGCAGGACACTTGGCGGAAAAGAAAAAAAAAGAAAGAAAAAAAGAAGAAAATTTTGCACAGAGATGCGACGTGCAAGCTGGGAAGGTGCAGCAGGAAAAAGGGGCACCTTCCCGAGGATGTTTTTGACGTGCCATACTGGCACGTCAAGAACCTTATTGACGTGCCACATGTGGCACGTCAAAAAGGTTCTTAACGTGCCACATGGCACGTCAAGAGTATCCACATGCCACATATAATTTTATTTAAATTTAATTAAAATTATACAATTAAATCTTATTTCTATTAAAATTATATTTCTTTTACCATATCATTTTTTCCTCTTATATAACACATTATTCATTCTGTCCAATTAAAATTAATCAGAAAATAAATAAATAAATTAATATTCTAAACGTATAAATAATTAGATGTATGAATTAACCGACCGCATATGTTGTGTTTGTCGAATTCATATGAGGTTTGCAGGTCTTATAAAATAAATGTGTCAATTATGTTTTATTTATTTTTACAAAAATGATATGGGTAGCTATCATATTAATATTACTAGACTGATCAATTTAAGCATGCATCATATACCAATTAATTTATACTAACATGATAAACTATATATAATTTTCCTATCCAATCAAAATAAATTTTCCATGCCAATTAACATTAAGTGTTGTTTATTACATATTTTTTAATATCATAATTAAAGTTATTTTTGACATATATATATACATATATATATTTATATATATATAATTAAAATTAATATACTTTTTTGACGTGTCATGCATGACACGTCAATAGTTTTTGACGTGCCATGCATGACACGTCAAAAGTTTTTGACGTGCCAAACATGGCACGTCAAAAACTTATTATTTAAATGTTATATATATTACCTTATTTAATCTATTTTCATAAAATTTTATTTATTTAAATGTTATTAAAATAGTATTTACTCTATCATATATATATTTATTCGTTCAAATTAAAATTAATTAGAGAATAAATAAATAAACAAATTAATATTCTAGATGTATAGATATATAATTAGATGTATCAACTAACCGGCCGCATATGTTGTGTTTGTCGAATTCATATGAGATTTGCAGGACTTATAAAATAAATGTAACAAGTATGTTTTATATATTTTTAGAACAATAATATGGGTAGCTATCATATTAATATTAATAGACTGATCAATTTAAGCATACATCATATATATATATATATACCAACTTCATTTATACTAATATGATAAACTATATATAATTTTCCTATCCAATCAAAATTAATTTTCTATGCCAATTAACATTAAGTGTTGTTTATTACATATTTTTTTATATCATAATTAAAATTATTTTTGATATATATATA
>NC_081545.1:6144450-6146650 GCF_901000735.1 Corylus avellana | reverse complement strand
TAAAAAATTTATATTTTTAAATTGTAATTTTTGAACAATGTAATATTAAACAATCTATTTTCTGCAATTTTATTTAAATTTTATTTTTTTTGTTTTTAATTTTATAAAATGGTAATCACAAACGCACCCTCAATTATGGAGGGTAACTTAATCAGAGTCATCAAACACTTTCTTGGTCAACTCTCTTTCTTATGGCTTAGCGCCTTAGCTTGTTTTTCTCTTTTTGGGCCCACTTGACCGTTTTCTTTTGCCATGCAGCAGTGCAGCACTTCTTTACCCCGTTCATTCTCTTTCACAATACACTTTCTTTCACACACAGTCACAATTATCGTCATCTTTTGCTTTGTTTTTTTTCTTTTTTCTTTTTTCTTTTTTTTTTTCTTCCTTGGTTTTATTATTTAATTCCCACTTACTTGAATTAGTATATCATTTAATCTCATGTTTAACGATTAAATAATATTTTCCAATTAAATACAAAATGCAAGAATCTGATCAGACTAAGCCATGATAATATTCACTTTAATAGAGAAATTAAGTACTTTTAAGCTATTATCAATAGGTCAACCATAATGTCCCTAAGAGCTAGCTCAATTGGCTAGGACCACGCATAATAAAGCGGATGTCACTAGTTCGAATCTCTCTCTCCCTTTTTGTGTGAACATATCAAAAAAAAAAATTATGTCAACCATAATTTGTTCTATTTAACTAAACGAATCATACCCTACAATTTTAATTTATCAATTTTATCTTGAGTTCATGTCGAGTTTGCAAATTGTGTAAAAAATGATTAACCCTACTTTTTAGCACGCCTACCTTTGAATATAAGTGTTGCTCGAAAAGAGGAGGACTCAATGATTATTGGTTCGTTGGAACGAGAAGTAAAAAATTTGGTAGATTGGGACAACCCATGCTAATAAGAAAAGAGAAATGTTACTCACACTTTCGCTCCCACACTTTCAAATACACATTGTATGACATAGTAGTAAAAATCACAATTAGATTTTGAATCCAATTATTATTTTCACTGTTACGTTAAAAAATGAACACTAAAAAATATATGAGAGAGAATGTGTATAGATTTTCTCGATTGTGTGATTGCTTGAAACTTTCATTTTATTTAATATAATGGTAGTGGTTGAGGATCTGAAACATACTTGAAGTTCATAGATCGGAACAAGTTATTTTGCGAAGAAGAATGCTTCATTTTCTCTTTTAATCATTTTTTCATCTTTTCACTTTTTAAAATTATAATTAGATCAATAAAGTCATATTATAAGCTCCACTCACTACAAATAAATAGGTGTTTTTTGACGTGGCAAACAGTAACTTATATTTGCCACGTCAAAAACTTTTGACGTGTCTAAGCAAGCACGTCAAAAAAAATTTTGTTGACGTGTCTTATTTTTACACGTCAAAAGTTTTTGACGTGTGAAATTCACACGTCAAAAGTTTTTGATGTGTGGAATCGACATGTCAAAAACTTTTGACGTGTCAATTTGACACGTCAAAAACTTTTGACGTGTCGATTCCACACGTCAAAAACTTTTTTTAATAAAAAAAAAAATTAACAATAATTTTGATATAAACAAATATGCATTAACAAACAATTAATGTTAATTGGCATAAAAAATTAATTTTTATTGTCATTAGTATAAATTATAGTTTATTATCATTAGTATATATGTATGCATGCGTGTATATATATATATGATGCATGCATAAATTGATCAGTCTAGTAATATTAATATGATAGCTACCCATATTATTTTTATAAAAATATATAAAACATACTTGTTACATTTATTTTATAAGACCTGCAAACCTCATATGAATTCGACAAACACAACATATGCGGCCGGTTAGTTGATACATTTAATTATATATCTATACATCTAGAAGATTAATTTGTTTATTTATTTATTCTCTAATTAATTTTAATTGGAGAGAATAAATATATATATATATATATGATAGAGTAAATACTATTTTAATAACATTTAAATAAATAAAATTTTATGAAAATAGTTTAAATAAGATAATATATATATATATATATTATAAGTTTTTGACGTGCCATGTTTGGCACGTCAAAAACTTTTGACGTGTCATGCATGGCACGTCAAAAACTTTTGACGTGTCAAGCATGACACGTCAAAAACTTATATTAATTTTAATTATATATATATATATATATATATAT
>NC_081545.1:6115948-6144350 GCF_901000735.1 Corylus avellana | reverse complement strand
CACACGTGGCAGAACTATAGCATAAAAAACTAAAAAAAAATTTGTCAATTTCGTCTTCTTTCTCTCTCCCTCTTTTTCTTTCTCTGGTTCATCTCCCCCAAAACACACATCAAAATTTTTTTTTTCCTCTTCTTCTCTTTCTCTCCCATTCATCTTCCTCCACCAGCGGTCCCGCCATCGAATCCACAGTATTTAGCTTATTTACTAAAGAAATTTTTGTTCTTCTGCATTCAATACAAACAGAGAGAAAGAAACCAGAAGTACGAACTGAGTGCAGAACCCCAGAAATGCAGAAGAACAAAACTAGTTTCCTCTGCATTTGTTCTCCTGCATTTTTGCTTGCTTCTTCTGTTTCAAAATCACACCCCAAAATCCTTACCCATCAAACCAAATCGACACCCATCTGAAAAAAAAATCACCCCAAAATCCTTACCCTGGTTCTATGGTGGTGAGCGAGAGTGGGAGAGGGGAAACAGAAGAAGAGAAAAAATGGTTGGAGATCACAGAGAGCAAACCACGTCGCAGATTGGCAATGGCATGGATTGGCGATCGCGGAAGCAGCAGGTCTCTGCTGGAGAGTGCTTGGCGAACCTGCAGCGGGGTCGGCAACCTTGAGTAGTGAATTGGCGAACCTTAGGAAGCGAGGTTCGGTGAACTTAAGCTGAGACCGCGGGTGCTGGCGAAACTGCAGGTTCGCTTGCGGGACTGAAGTTTCCCCGGAGAGACTGCCGGTCCGCAAGTTCGCACCGATCTGCGCAATTGTGCTTGGCTTCCAGCATCCTTTCTTCATTCTTTTGCAAAAGAAAGAGAAAAACGGCCTTCGGCGAACCTTAGGGAGCGAGGTCCAGCGACCATGATGTCGACCTGTGGCAAGATTCGACGAGCTTGAGCCGATGGTGAATACTGTGGATTCGGTGGTAGGACCGCTGGTCGGTGCCCGCTGATTTGGATGTCGTGGGAGAGTTTGGCAACCCGCTGAAGTATTTTGGCAATTTTGGGGTGTGATTTTATGCATGGTGGTCCGATGGAGGAATATGAGTGGGAGAGAAAGAGAAGAAGAGGAAAAAAAAAAAAAAAAAAGGGAAGGGAAACTCCACTTGCCCCCTTAAATTTTTGCGCTTTTTGCGGACACTCTTATATTGTTCAAAAACTCTTATTTTAATGTATCAAATTTTTATTTTCTTTCACTTTACCTCTTCGGTTAGGAATTTGTAGTTAAATTAAACGGTCAAATGAGTAAAAGTCCTTTATACTCTTAATTTTTTTAAAAATCTTAAATTTATCATATTTATAAATAAAAAATTATTATATTAAAAAAAAAAAAAAAGTAAACCCCGTTGCCGGGGGTCACTTTGTGACCCACAAGCGGGTCTTGTGACCCTCACTTTTGTGACCCGCCGGAGGGTCACAAGTGGTCCACTGGCGGGTCACTTGTGACCCAATAGAGGGTTATTTGTGACCTTCCTTTGGGTCACAAATGATCCATCGAGGGTCACAAGTCACCCGGTGGGTGGTTTCAAGAAAATCCAAGTGCTGAGCCTTTCAGCACCTGGACCTGGCCTAAGTTCACTCGTGTTCGCAATTTCCTGATGTGGGACAGTCAGGTTTGCTTTTTCTTGATAATTAAGCCATCCACCATGCACAAATCCATCGGCACTGCGGCCCAAAAGCTCATAATCAATCTTCTCAAGAACAGCTTCATTTTTGCCAAATTTCCTTGCGAAGGGGGCAATGCTGTCTACCATGCTCTTAAAGTCATTACCTGTGAGAAAATGCGGGTGTTGTTTCGGGGGTTGTCCCACGATATGAAGTGAAGATCATGCTTACTGTGGTGTTCTGGAACTCCGGGGCATTGCAGATGACTGTATGGAAATACCTTCATGTGAAGAAAGAAAGTTGGCATATCTTCTTCTTCTTCTTCTTTTCGGGGGTTGTCCCACGCTATGAAGTGAAGATCATGCTTACTGTGGTGTTTTGGAACTCCGGGGCATTGCAGATGACTGTATGGAAATACCTTCATGTGAAGAAAGAAAGTTGGCATATCTTCTTCTTCTTCTTCTTCTTCTTCTTTTCGGTGGTTGTCCCACGATATGAAGTGAAGATCATGCTTACTGTGGTGTTTTGGAACTCCGGGGCATTAATTGCAGATGACTATATGGAAATACCTTCATGTGAAGAAAGAAAGTTGGCATATCTTCTTCTTCTTCTTCTTCTTCTTCTTCTTACTGTGGTGTTTTGGAACTCTGAGGCATTGTAGATGACTGTATGGAAATACCTTCATGTGAAGAAAGAAAGTTCTTCTTCTTCTTCTTCTTCTTGGGTCACAATACGGGTGGGTTAGATCCACAGGTAAATCCATGGGCCAAGAGTTTTTTTTTTAAAAAATATATTCTTAATAAAAAATAAAGATATTTTAGTAATTTGACACCGGTCCGTTACAATTTCACAGAAAAACCTAACAGAAGAGGCGAAGTGAACGTAACTAAAAATTTGATACATGAAAGTGAAAGTTTTTGAACAATGGAAGAACGTGCGAAAAGCGTGAAAGTTTGAGGGGGATAAGTGAAGTTTCCAAAAAAAAAAAAATTGATGTATGTTTCGGGGAAGATGAACCATAGAAAGAAAAAGAGGGAGAGAGAAAGAAGATGAAACTGACAAAAATTTAAGGACTAGAGTGAAAACGACGTCGTTTCCTATACCCTTTTTAATTTTTTAATTTTTTTTTTCAAGAGGGCATTTTAGTAACTTAACTTTGCCAAAACGACGTCGTATTGAATTTTCATCCTATTTTACGGTGATGACTAACGGAGTGGCTAAATTGAAACTAATTAGTAGTTTGGGGGGTTACTTTGTTACTTTTTAAACATTAGGGGGCTAAATCGCAAATGAGTGATAGTTTAGGGAGCTAAATTATATTTTTTCCTTTTAAAAGCTTTCTATGAGAATAAAAAAAATTGGGTAAAAAAGTGTAGGAGTAAATGTAGCATTAATATTCGCCCACATTTAAAATTATTTCACTTAAACTTTTTGAAATATTTGGTTTAATAATTTTATTTTTTATTTATTATTTATTTTAATTCTTAGACCCAATGCTTAACACATAGCTATAGCTGAAGAGAAATTTTACACATTTCTAACATGATCGTGAAAGTTATTAGTAATTTTTTTTTTCTTTTTAACTAAAATTGGGGCAAAATATTTTGACCCTTATTATTTAACAATTTAATTTTTTTCACTTAGGTTTCAATTTGTATCATAAATAATACTTCGGTTATAATTAAAAATAAAGATAGCACATTGGTTCATAAATTTGATGAAAATTTATGTCAATGCCTTTTAAAAATTGACACATGTTCCTATATCTCATTAAAAATTATAATTATAATTTTTTTTTTTTTTAGCTGCAACTCAAATAAGTAATATTTGGAGTTGGTGTATTTATTTAGATTTTGGTCACGTATTGTCAATGTTCACGTGGCAGTGTGCAGGACAAATGATACGATGGTCCGCACTTGTTACTTTTCACGTACACATTATTGGACAAAAAAAAACATTGGTGTTGTGGAAAAGATAAAAGACAAGAATAGGCCACGTACGTGCTTCTTGCTTGATATTTATCCTTACTTCATTGTTTCTGTTTCTCTTTCCTATTTGACAGTTGTGCTAAATAAAATAAAATTCAAGATGTTCTCTCTAGGGTCTCTCTGAACTAGAGGAGAAGGAGCATTGCACATTTGGTTTGTGTGTATTTGATCAACGAATCCTATGAAAAGGAACGTGTAACGTGGTCATGGTAGATGAACTAGCTGATATGTGGGGGAAGATTTCCCTCTTGGAGGAGGAAACTACAAGAGTGGACTTTCATGAGGAAGCCTTTGAGGGGCTTGGTCAAAAGGGCCAATCGTGTTTAGTTGGAAAACTCCTATCAAATCATGAGGTAAGCAAGGAGACAATTCGATCTAAACTAATACGGGGATGGAAACCAAAGGGGCCAATGGCTTTTAAGGTTTTGGGTGAAAACCTTTTTCTCCTGAAGTTTGAGAAGAGTGAAGACAAAAAACCTGTGTTGGAAGGTAGGCCATGGATTTTTAAGGGAACTCTGTTCTTGGTAGAAGACTTCAATGGTAGCACTCATCCAACCGACATGGACTTTTCACGGATAGCGTTCTAGGTACGAATGTATAAGCTACCACTCCCATATATGGGGAAAGAAATGGGTCAGAGACTTGGGGCCTCTGTGGGAGAGGTGGAAGATGTGGATGTAAGTGAAGATGGGGAAGGCTAGGGTGAACACCTCAGGTTGAAGATTAAAATCAGTACCTCGAAGCCTCTTGCTAAGTGACGTATGCTGCGAATGAAGGAGATTTGGATTCCCTTTCAATATGAGAAAGTACCAAAATACTGTTTCTGGTTTGGATTGATTTGTCATGGGAAGGAGGGGTGTGAACGAAAAGAGGTAAGGAGGAAATAGGGGGAAAACTCCGTTTTTGAGTGTGGTCCGTGGCTACGTGCAACCTCCCTTAGACAGGGGATTGAGAGGGAACGAGGAAGAAGGGGAGGGGAGAACTATCCACCAGAGGAGTGGGGTAGGAAGGAAGCTGGATGACATTGGCGGGGTTCTCGGTGGGAGGCGTTCAACGATGATGGTGATCGGAGTAACTCCGGTGATATGTTCATGCATGGAGATCAATCACGTAAGGATTATATAGATTTTACGCAGAATTCTCCTCAATCACGGGATTCTGTCAAGATGGGAAAGGAAAGCTGGGAATGTGGCGGTTTTTTTGCTAGAGGACAGGCTGGGAGCGCTGGGGGAGCGGGGAAAGGGAAATATGTTTTGGGAAAGAGTATTGATGGGGATCATGGGGTATCACCTCAATAGCTGGGGGGAGTTAAAGGGCAAAAATCATTCTTGATATGGAGAATTCTTTCCTTAATAACAATACTTTCCTCTCTGTAGCGGGTGTCGTTACTTTTGGGAGTCAAAAAAACATGACAGCTGTGGGGAGTACACGCACAAAGAAGGGAGCTCAAAAGGTACCACGTGGACAGATTAGAATTGGGATGCAGGTGGATGGGGGTCAAACAATGGGCCCAATTGGCCTAAAAGTAGCTGACCTCGCAGCCCTTCTAGCCCAACACATAGCAACGGGGACTGAGGGATCTCTAGCAAAGAAACGGCAGCAGGATACTCCAGCAGAGAAGGTGACATCTGAAAGACTGGATACAGCTAGTACTAGCTTGAGCGAATTGGATGGGAAATGGAAGAAAGGGAGAGGAGAAGATAGTTTTTCCAAACTTGGTTCTGATATGGTGGTAGTGGTTGATGACCAGCCCCGCCGCTCATTATGAGTATCCTAAGTTGGAACTGCCGGGGGCTTGGGAACCCCCTGGCAGATCGGGACCTTTTCCGTATGGTGAAGGAGAAGCGACCTAAATTGGTTTTCTTGATGGAAACCAAGTTACCGACATAGCATATAGAGTGAATTAAAATAGTTGGATTTGGTAGTATTTTTATGGTGGATAACGTCGGGCGCAGAGGTGGATTGGCGCTTATGTGGAATACGGATATAGGAGTGGAAATTCAAAACTATAGCAGACAACATATTAAGGCTATAGTGAAACTGGAAGTGAATGGGGTTGAGTGGAAGTTTACCGGGTTCTATGGTCATCCCGAGGTGGGAAAGAGTCAAGAGGCATGGAGTCTTCTCCGTCATCTTGCTTCTTTTTCTCTGGAGGCTTGGCTATGTGTTGGCGACTTTAATGAAATCTCCGAGGATGTTGAAAAACTAGATGTGATCCCCAAGCCCAGATGGCAAATGGAAGCTTTTAGAGAAACACTAAACTTCTGTCAGCTGTATGATCTGGGATTTTCTGGTGCGAGATATACTTGGTGCAACATGCAACAGGGAGAGAACTTGGTGATGGAAAGATTAGACAGAGCGACAGCTAGTAATGGCTGGTGGGATGTATTCCCTGTAAGGAATGTGGAGATTCTAGCCAATTGTAGTTTAGACTATGCACCTTTGTTGATAACGTTCAGCAAATCTATTCGGAGACTGTGGAGAAAAAAGAAGAAATTCTGTTTTGAAGCTGAATGGAACCTGGACAAGAAGTGCCAGAAAATTATTACCAAGGTGCAGAAAGTCAAGCCATCAGGAACAATGATGTGGAGAGCAATTCGGCAAAAATTGGTGGAGAGTAAGGTGGAATTGGATAAATGGGCAGTTGCTAATAAATCACCTATTGAGAGGCTCATTGACTTTAAAACACATGAACTCCAACAGCTACAGCAGGAAGAGAGTGGTTTGGATTTAGCGAAAATGGGACAACTCTAAAGGGAAGTAAATGAATTAATTGAACATAATGATACACATCTTAGGCAGCGAGCAAAGGTGGTGTGGTTGAACTCTGGGGACAGGAACTCTAAGTTTTTTCATGCATGCATCAACCAATGTAAGTGAACAAACGAAATTCATTCTATTCATGACGAGGAGGGTTTATTACATTCATCCCCAGAAGGAGTTGAGTAGGCATTTATCTTGTATTTCCAGAAGATTTTTCTGACCTTTAGGCCGAGTGGTATTGAGGAATGCCTGAATACTCTTCCCAGGCGAGTTACCTCGGAAATGAACGACTGATTACTTAGTGAGTTCATTGAAGAAGAAGTGACTGCAGCTCTCCAACAAATGGCACCATTTAAGTCCCTGGGCCCAGATGAATTTCTAGTGTCATTTTATCAAAACAATTGGGAGGCAGTGGGGAATGAGGTATGTAAGGCTGCTCTCAATTTTTTTAGGACTGGAATTTTGGATGCAGAAATTAATCATATGTACATTGCTTTGATTCCTAAAGTCAATATCCCTACTAGGGTGTCTGAGTATAGACCTATTAGCCTTTGTAATGTACTTTATAAAATTTTGTTTAAAGTTCTGGCAAATAGGTTGAAACCCATTTGCACATGATCATCTCTAGCAATCAGAGTGCTTTTATACCCGGGAAACTTATGATAATATATTGATTGCATATGAAACCCTACATACCGTACAGTCTTGGATGTGGGGAAATGAGAGTTTTATGGCCGTCAACCTTGATATGAGCAAGGCCTATGACTGTGTGGAATGGGATTTTCTAAAAGCAGTGATAGAACGTATTAGCTTCGCTCCTAGATGGGTTGATTTAATTATGGCTTGTATTACCACTATCACATACTCAATCATTGTTAATGGGCAACCGGTAGGGCGAATCAGGCCATCCAGAGGAATAAGACAAGGGGACCCCCTTTCCCCTTATCTTTTCCTCCTTTGTGCTGAAGTTTTAAGTTCACAATTACAGCAAGTGGAGAGAATAGGTCTCTTATGGGGTGTTCCCACTTTTCCGAAGGGGCCAAGGTTGACTCACCTATTTTTTACTGATGATTGTTTACTTTTTTGTAAGGCTAATTTGTTTGAATGGCAGATTATGTCTAGGTTGCTTGAAATGTATGAAAAGGCATCAGGGCAAAGGCTTAATAAAGAAAAGACGTCGGTTTTCTTTAGTTGAAATTCTAGTCAAAGCTCTTGTGATCAAATGTTGCAAGTGATAGGTGTTCTGGTAGCTAAACGCTATGATCAATATCTGGGGCTGCTTGCTCTAATGGGCAAGTATCGGATTTGGGAGTTTCAGCATATCACTAAGAGGGTTCGAAAACAGGTGGATGACTGGAAAAATAAATTCTTATCTCAGGCGGGAAAGGAGATCCTGTTGAAATCAGTGATCTAGGCTATCCCAACTTATTGTATGAGCATCTTTTTACTCCCAAAAGAGTTGTGTTGGGAAATAAATTCTATTATGTAGAAATTCTGGTGGGGACACAAGGAGAATGATTAGAAAATACACTGGATGAGTTGGGAAAAGATGAGCTTTGCAAAATCAAGTGGTGGAATGGGCTTTAGGGACCTCCATTCTTATAATAAGGCACTTTTACATAAACAATGCTGGAGATTGGTGCAATAGTCGGAAAATCTATTGGGGAGAATTTTTCAAGCAAAATATTTCCCCACGTCAGGTTTTTTGGAGGCAACAATTGGCACTAGACCATCTTTTACATGCCAGAGCTTATATGCAGCCCGTGAGCTTCTTCAAGACGATGTGTTATGGCGAGTGGGCAATGGTAAATTGATCACGATATGGAGAGATAAATGGATTCCTAGGCCAACTACTTATGAAGTGCAATCCCCTCCATGTACTTAGTTCCCATGGGCAGCCAAGGTGTGTGACCTCATCAACCCGAGTACGGGTGAATGGAAGAACTCACTGATCAAAAATGTGTTCCAAGAGGAAGAAGCTGTGATTATATGCAACATTCACATTAGTAAATATGGGCATCCCGATAAGTTGATTTGGAGAACGTTTGCCACAGGTGTCTTCACAGTTTGAAGTGCCTACCACATAGAGAAGGAAAGGCAGGAACGGAAATATGGGGAAGGATCTACAAGATTGGGGTTTACTTTGTTGTGGAAAAAGTTGTGGGGTCTAGACATCCCAAATGCAGCGAAGGTATTTTTATGGAGGGCATGTCAGAACATCTTACCTACTAAGTTCAATCTTCGAAAGAGAGGTATTCTTAAGGATGATAGTTGTATTTTCTGCAACCGAGTTGCTGAAACTGTGTTACATGGTTTATGGGAATGCTCGGCTGCAGTTGATGTCTAGAGTGCATGTGACTGTAGCATACAGAAGAGCCATGGAGTTTTCAAATCGTTCTTAGAGGTAGTGGTTACTCTGATGGATCGATGCAAGCAGCATGACCTACAAAAAGCAGTCTTATTTGCTAAGAAGATATGGGCATGTAGGAATGTCGTGGTGCATGGGGGTACATTCAGCTCTCTGAATAGCCTTGTCAAAGAGGTGGAAGTACTCATATAGAGTATCAAGACAATTACTGAAGAGAGGGTGAATGGGAGTGCCCAGAGCTTGGTGAATGGGCCGGTGAAGTGGGAACGTCCTCCTTTTGGGCATCTTAAGGTAAATTGGGATGTAGCCATAGATAAAAACCTCCAATGTATGGGAGTTAGGATTATCATCCGGGACCATTGTGGCCATGTCTGTGCTGCTAAGTGCAAACAGATTGATGATATCCAAGAGCCAACAGTGGGGGAAGCAATGGCAACATTGGCAGCAGTGGAATTTAGCAAAGAGAGAGATGTTCAGGATATCATTCTTGAAGGAGATTCCATACTGGTGGTTCAAACATTGAAAGCCACCGAACATAGTTCGAGACCTTTTGGGCATATTATAGATGATACACGGACGCTTCTTGGAACCCAGAGGAGTTGGATGGTGTGACATGTTCGAAGATTGGCCAATCAAGCTGTGCATGGGTTGGCAAGGGTTGGACTCTAGTGTGCCGATCAGCGTATATGGGTGGATGAGACCCCAATTTACTACAAGCATTTGGGTGCAGTTGGGGAGAATAAAAGAGGCAGTGTTTGATGAGGGTAAGGCGTGTTGTGCCAAATACCTACCTAAATTAATAGGCAAATACTTGGTACGTTTTAACTCGCAAGTGCACAAGATCGAACGATAATATAGCAGGCAAATACGAGATCATTCCCACGAGAATCAGTAAATTATGCTTATAAGTAATTTCTTATTTAATTAACAGATAAAACTCAATTGTCACGATTGAATTAAAATAAAGAAATAAAATAAAAGATAAACTAAGACAAAAAAAGGATTAGGGTTTTGATATCCACCACTAATCCGACTAATTAAGATAATAATATGCCAATGCGCCAATCATACCGGTATATTTAATGTTTACCAACCTAAGGGCATGGGTGTATAGTCCTTAATCTATAGATTTCCATCAGCAACGAATTAGACATGAATGTATACTCTAATTCTTTTCTTTCTTAAAGGATTTAGCATGAGTGTATATTAAATTGTTCTTTAAGAAAACATAATTCAATGAAAATCGACAAACACATAAGGCCTAGGGCATGGGTGTATACTCCCGGTTCCTTATGGTAATTGCCCTCAAGAACCCGTGAGGAGATTCTTTTGTTGCCCTATTAAGCTTAGGACTTGATCATCTAAATTGACTTAAATAACTAATCCATACCACATGCATATGCTGACCACACACATTCATATGAGGAATTCAATTAAACAGGAAATAATTAAGTTAAATACACAAAAATATAATTGTAGCAAATGCGCCAATATTGCAATCCTAAAAAGACATGATTAGGGTTTCAATCTAGCCCCAATTAAAATATAAACTACATAACAAAATAAAAGATGGAAGAAAAGAAAAACCCAAACTCCTCTTGATCTAGCCTTCAATTTCTTTCTAGTGCTTGTGCCTTTTTCTCCATACCTTTTCCTAGAGACTAAGAGGTCTATATATAGGCCTAAAGAAATCCTAGAGCCACTAATAAACCTAGAAAATTCCTAGGGTTAGTCATAGTACAATTAGGACTATAAAAACCTATTTTGGGAAGGAAAAGGAGTCTTGCCGCATGTTTGAATATTTTCCAGCGCCCGAGTGCGCTCGATCCTAGTCCATGTGCGCTCGATCGCACACCTGTGATCGATTGTATGCCTTCTGTGCTCGATCGCAGTTGCAATTGATGCTTCTTCTTGTACGAGCGAGTGTAAGCCTGTGCTCGCTCTTTGGTTTGGACGCTAGAGCGCTGGTGCGCTCGAGCACAAGTCTAGTGCGATCGATCCCATTGTTAGGAGCTTGGTCCAAAACCTCTAGCTTTTCCTAATTTTGTCTCTTATGATCGAACTTTTCAGAAGTGCTTCATTTTCTTTAAAAAACCTATAAAATAAAGAAAATACAAAAAGGAAATAAAATTGCACAAACTAACAAAACTAATGAATTAACAAATATAAATTAAGGGCCTAAAATACATATATTTTAGTACTTATCACACCCTCAAATTACATATTGCTAGTCCCTTAGCAATATGACACAAAAAACAAAATGAAAAACAGAAATCAAAAGATAAATCTTTCTTTCTTGAGATGTACAATTGCATTTAGCGTATGCAATAAGCCTTTTAAACCCCTAGGTATTCCTTAAAGGACGAGTGAAGTCCCGTAAGGGTTTTCCAGGAATGTTATCCACAAACATTATACACAAGTCATATTATCCAAAAATTGAAGTATCACTCAAAATCATGATCTTCATTCATTAGCAAGCTTAAAAAGGTAAATTCTATCTTATCAATTAATTGAAATTTTAAAGTTTAATCACTTATAAAAGACAGGCTAAGTGAACACAAATTTGCATTGTAAAGTGAATTAACACATAAATTTGAAGCTTTCAATTATATCCAATGTGCAATGTCTCAACATCTTAAAGTTCACTGAAATTCCCATCAGAATGAACAACAATGGCATATTTTTCTTTTCTTCTTTCTTTTCGTTTTTTCTTTTATTTATTTTTTTATCAGGCTCTGTTATGTTTAGTTCTCTTAAGCTTTTTAATTGACTCATGGAATGAGTGTTAAGTTAATGGCTCTCAAACCAGATGGTTTTGGGGCATTAGGTGTAGAGCATCCCTAAAGAATTACTAACTCGAGTTAAAAAGGCAACGAAACTAAACTAGCCATAAATTTATCCAAATCAAAATTCTCACCTTTTGACATGAACACTCAATGTTTAATGAGGTAAGATGTCCAATTACTTAGTGAAAAGTTTATCAATGATTTTTTTTTTTTTTTTTCATTTGTAATATGCCAAAGTGTCCATCCAATAAGTCTCCCAACTTACTCAAGACGTTAAAATATACACAACAGGTTCACATATTATACCCCACAAATTATGTGCAATGTGCTTGTATAAATCATATCAAACATGTGAATTCTCAATTGCCTGAAGTAAGTAACCAAACTTAAAAACTCAATTATCAGATCATGTTTTCAAAAGTTTAAGCTCACCAAAGAAATCAAATCACAATTTTTAAGATCAACCAAAATTTTAAGACAAACATGAACATGCATTTTTCTTTTCAAAATTTTCAAAAAAAAAAAAAAAAAAAAAAAATCAAAAATTCAAAATTTTTTAGACAAAGTGTATGTTTGTTTCCTATACCCCTAAACTTGAATTACACATTGTCCTCAATGTGTTAAAAAAAAATGGAAAGATCATACCCGAGAGATGGTTGGACAAAGGTATGGCTTGTAGCATACCCCCAAACTTGAATGTAGGAACACTTGTCATGAAATGGGGTGCCTCCTAAGAGCTCTAAGTTTACTGTCTTCAGCGAGACTGTTGATAGTAGCTTCAGTACTACTATTCTTGTGAGAATGCTAGTTGGGATAGGTATGGCTCATAGCATATCCCAAACTTGCAAGAACACTTGTCCCTAGAATAAATAAATGAAACTCCAACTAAATACCAGTCAAGTGCAACACATTGTTGTATAAAAATAATCAAAGAATTTGAATTGGACAACAATAATAAAAAATAAATAAAACTTGGAAGGAAATCATGTACCCTAGCTTGATGGAGGATTCAAGTGTATAGAGCAGGCGTCATATGGAATGATGACTAAATTCTGAGATTGACAACACTGCAGGAGAAAGAAACCAATCAGATTTGGAATTTACAACAGCTTCAGTTACTGTTGGATAAAGGTGCACTCGATCACAATAGTACGCTTGATTCCCCTGGTTGGGTGCTCTATCGCACTACTGCAAACTAGAAATACAACAACTTAGTACTGTTGTCTAGCAATTGTACGGTTGATCACTGAGGACTTGCACTTGATCGCACTGCCGCATGATAGCTCAAAGTTGCAGATAGAAAAGAGAGAAAAATTAAAACCACAAAATAAAATAAAAGTAATAAAAACTAATAGAATTTAAAAATAGAAATAGAAAACAAAAAGCAAAATAAAAATAAAAGAAAACAAAAAACATAAACTAAAAAATAAAATAAAAAATAAAAAATAAAAACAAAATTGAAATCAGTAGCTTCAGTACTGTTGTCTGATTGTGCGCTCGATCGCACAACTACGCTCGATTTCCCTGGAATGGGCACTTGAGCGTATTGTCGCAAAACATAAGGATATAGGGCCCACAGGCAGCAGTGCATTCAATCGCACTACCGCAAGTTAAATCAGATTTGCAAACAAAAACAGAAACGAAAACCAAAACATAAAAATTAAACAAAAATAAACATAAAACAAACAAAATTAAAAAATAAACAAAAACAGAGAAAAAAAAAATTAAAAGAAACTAAATTAAACTAAAGGAAAAAATTTTCAGACATTATTTAACACAATCCCCGGCAATAGCGCCAAAACTTGTTATGCGAAATACCAACCTAAATTAACAGCAAATACTTGGTACGTTTTAACTCACAAGTGCATAAGATCAAACGGTAGTATAGCAGGCAAATACGAGATCATTCCCACGAGTATTGGTAAATTATGCTTATAAGTAATTTCCTATTTAATTAACAAATAAAACTCAATAGTCACGATTGAATTAAAATAAAGATACAAAATAAAATATAAACTAAGACTAAAAAGGATTAGGGTTTTGATATCCACCACTAATTCGACTAATTAAGATAATAATATGTTAATGCGTCAATCATACTGGTATATTTAATTTTTGACAACCTAATGGCATGGGTATATACTCTTTAAGCGATAGATTTTCCTAAACAACGAATTAGATATAGATGTATACTCTAATTTTTTTCTTTCTTAAAGGATTTAGCATGGATGTATACTAAGTCGTTCTTTTAGAAAGCATAATTCAATGAAAATTGACAAACACATGAGGCCTAGGGCATGGGTGTATATCCCCAGTTCCCCATGTTGATTACCCCAAGAACCCGTGAGGAGATTCTTTTGTCACTCTATTAAGCCTAAGACTCGATCATCCAAATTGACTTAAATAACTAATCTATACCACATGCATATGCTGGCCACACACATTCATATGACGAATTTAATTAAACAGGAAATAATCAAGTTAAATACACCAAAATACATCTGTAGGAAAGGCACCAATATTGCAATCCTAAAAAGACATGATTATGGCTTCAATCTAACCCCAATTAAAATATAAACTACATAACAAAATAAAAGGTGGAAGAGAAGAAAAACCTAAACTCCTCGTGATCTAGCCTTCAGTTTCTTTCCAGACTTGTGCATTTTTCTCCACACCTTTTCCTAGAGTTTAAGAGGTCTATTTATAAGCCTTAATAAATCCTAGAATCACTACTAAACCTAGAAAATTTGTAGGGTTAGTCCTAGTACAATTAGGACTATGAAAACCTATTTTGGGAAGGAAAATGAGTCTTGCCGCATGTCTGAATATTCTCCAGCGCCTGAGTTTGCTTGAACCTAGCCCATGTGCACTCGATCGCACACCTGCGATCGATCGTATGCCTTCTACACTCGATCACAGTTGCGATTGATGCTTCTTCTTGTGCGCGCATGTGCAAGCCTACGCTCACTCTTTGGTTTAGATGCTCGAGCGTTGATGCGATCGAGCACAGGTCTAGTGCGATCAATCGCATTGTCAAGAGCTTGGTCCAAAACCTCTAGCTTTTCCCAATTTTTTCTCTTATGCTCGAACTTTCCAGAGTGCTTTATTTTCTTCCAAAAACCTATAAAACAAAAAAAATACAAAAATGAAATAAAATTGTACAAACTAACAAAATTAAGGAATTAACAAATATAAATTAAGGGGCTGAAATACATATATTTTAACACTTATCAAGGCAGAAGAGCTGATGGAAGCCATGAGGAAATTGATTGAAAATAAAAGTGGTGTTTGCCTAATGCTTTGAGACCATGAAGAAATTCGTGAGCCTAACTCATCTCATAAAACCGGTTCAATAAGTGAGGGTTGCCTATTCCTTATAAACATGCCAAAGATCTTGTCCACATACAATGTGAGATTATTTCTCAACACCCTCCCTCACGTGCAGGCAGATATTTTTCTTGGTCATTGTCATGGGGTAAGTAGTATGAAGAAATTCGTGGGCCTAACTTATCTTATAAAATCGGTTCAATAAGAGAGGGTTGTCCATTTCTTATAAACATGCCCAAGATCTTGTCCATAGACAATTTGTGATTATTTCTCAACACCCTCCCTCACGTGCAGGCTAGTATTTTTCTTGGTCATTGTCATGAGGTAAGTAGTACTATGAACCTCCATTCATCCTATGGTAGGCTTTGATACCATGAAAAGAGAAAAGAGAAAACAGAAGTGAGAATTTTTATTAAATGAATAATACAATGATACATACCAATATTTATACAGCGTAGAGTCTTAGAAAAAAACGTGCAAATATACATTTTTGGATTTTGTCAATTACATTCATAAGAGAGTTGATATTCTTTCCTTCTTTGATGTGTTGACAAAATAGAGAATATTTTCCTTTTCTTGATTTGGTCTTCTTTCCTTTCCTGTGTGTGTAGCCATTGTGCAACCACATATTTATTGCACACAATCTGTGATTGACACATCTTTGGTAACCTCTTCATGTGTTGGAGACAATTTGTCATCTTTAATAGCTGTCACCCTCCTTTCCTTTCCTGCATGTGCAGCAGCTGTGCATTCCATAATTGCATGGGTTATAGTGGGCTGATGCGTTGGCACATATGCCATGTCTGCTATGTCCTCTTGATTACATACCTTAACAGACACCAGCTGCCCAGGATTGTTTCTCACCATTCATTGAAAAATAGGTAGCTCCATCAACACAGACTCACACGTCCAATCTCTTTTGGCAAGATTAGCCTGGTGTCATTGGTGGGTACTGTGGAATCTCTGTTACAATGGGCTTAGAGCAAGCAAGGCCATAAAACAGTCACCCATGAAAGAAACTCAGTTTGTAATGCTTGTCAAAGTGGTAAAAATTGTTCGAATTCTGACTCAAAAGTCAAAAATCATCTTGTTGCTGGAGATGCTTTCAGAGGGTAAAAACTTTCACGCATCTTTCTTTGTTTTGGTTAAGAGAGAGGGTGTATATTACAGCATGGTGAGGTTTGTTTTCCCTTCTAATATTATTTTGCTTTTATTTATTATTTTTTGTAATTATTAATTATAGCAAAAATTGATAGCGAGATGGGAAGCAAAAAATATAGAGACTATATTATAAGGACGAATAGGACTAGAGTTTTTATAAGAAATTATTAAAAAAAACACAAATGAAATCAGTTTTTTCTGAACACATATCACACATGCATGATGCATTAGTCGTGATATTCTCAAATGATCGAACTTTTTAGATTGAAAAATCATCATGGTGCACAAATTCAATTGATTGTAGTACGATTGAAGAATCGATCGAACTGATCTGTAGACTAAAGAATCATCCTCATGCACTAGTTGGATTCATTGTGGCCGTATGATGGAACTCAACACAATTGAAGAATCGATCTTTCTCTTTGGGTTTTGAATCATTCTAATTTGCTAGTTCAATTGATTGGAATATAATCAAATGATTGATTGAACTCTATAGATTTTATATCATCCTTATGCACTAGTCCGATCGATCATAAAATGATCGAACTCTATGTATTTTGTATCATCCTTGTGTATGATTTCAATCGATCGCCATACTTATGGGTGCTTAACTAAGTGAACTACACTTAATTAAACGTCCATAATTAAGTGACGGTAAATACCGGCACTTAAAACACTTATTTTTGTATCTTAAATTTATATACTGTAAAGGATAATCACAAGTTTAAACTTAGATAAACTTGTTATCTTAGATAAGTTTCATTATCATAGATAAAGTTGTTACAGTAGATTAGGTCTTTCATCTCCTCAATTGTAGACTCTTATCTTCTTAGATAAATTGTATATTTCAAATGTAGTTCTCAAATGTACAACAGAATATATTTTATAAATACAAATTTCCAGTGCTTAATTGAGTAAGGTAGGATATTCAAATTATTCACTAACAATTCGCGAACCAAAAGAATTAACTACTTCGCTTAGACAGGCATGGTGGATCTGGATCTGGCTTATCACACGGTCCGTCACAATATATTTGTTCAATAGGGGATAGGTTTGACAATTAACGAGGTCAAATGATCTTTAACCACCCCAGTTGATGTCCCAATACCATCTCCATTTTGGAAGAGAAACTGAGCAGTACGCGCCATGTTTATTGACATAATGGACTTTGGCATGGAGTTTTTGGCACTCTCCTCATTCAGCTTTTTCCATGAATAGTTGATTAATCTCTTTATGTGATCTTGAGCTTCTTCTTTAGATATACTTTCTTGTACCATGTAGCACTCTATGGATTTCGCAACATCACCCCTCTTGCTTTCAGCCTATGATCACAGAAGAAATAGAAATTCACCAATCAAACTAACTTCTCATGCAAGAAATAGCTTTCATCAATTGCAACAATTTGTAGCAGACGTACCTCTGAAGTCCCCAAATCATCACTTAGTCGAGTTATGAGGGATGCCCAATGTATAAGCTCAGAGCCATGCTTGAAGGAATCAAGTGCATCTTTCGATATGGTGCACCCAAGCAGAACAAAAAAATGGACTATGGCTGAAGGACCACCCACAGAAATCCATGCATTTTCTAAGTACTCGTTCAGCGTTGGAGTGTATCCACTTGAAAACCATCGTCTTTCTACCAAATATGATCGCCAAAGATTTGCCCACTGCCATGAAAACAACGGCATGCATTGAACAATTGACTTCAATTTTGTTTTTGGCTTACCGCTTCCTTAATGTAGGGGAAAGTATTCACGCCATGATCTTTGAGAACATCAAAGACCACTTCATTAGCAATGTTAAGTATGGCAAGATAGCAAATCTTCATGTACATTGGAAGATCCTCCATTGCCTCCATTTCCCATCTGCTCAAAAAAATTAAAAAAAAAAAAAAGAAAGGAAAAATATATTATGATCCAAGTGATGGTTTGGACAAATTAAAAATAAATTAACTTGTATAATCATGCTTCTGTTATACCGATCCACAGCATCAGTGAAGCATTCAAGCTCATCTAGCGATCCATATATATCATACATGTCATCAATGGCTGATAATATGCATACAAATTTGGTGAGGCCTATCCTGCAATTGGAAAACCGGGTCTCGAAAATGATCCCCATCGCCCACAAATAATTCTCCATCAACCTGTCCCTTGAGAAGGGTAGCTTATCTTTAAAACCCAAGTCTCTCCACCACCTATATATGAATCAAATTTCAAAGATGTCAATCTTTCTGCAAGTCTTCCATGAAAGCATGCATATGGATGAAAGTAAACGTTACCTTGCTAACTCTTTAAGTTCTAGTTGATGTACGTATTGCACTAAATTGAAATCCAACTTAGCCAGCTCAAGCAAAGTCAAGTTGTTTGCCATATCCCTTTGATACACATCAATGAAGCTCCGAGCTTCAACTCTTGGCATCCTCCAATACAGGGAGATTTCCAGTGATTGTCTCACCTGCTCAGCTGAATCACTGTCAAAATTTCCCATG
Organism: Corylus avellana; assembly: GCF_901000735.1. Lineage (NCBI taxonomy): Eukaryota > Viridiplantae > Streptophyta > Magnoliopsida > Fagales > Betulaceae > Corylus > Corylus avellana. The sequence goes on along the minus strand of NC_081545.1, from coordinate 6,125,871 downwards.
AATGATTTCAGATTTTGGATGCTAAAAACCCTGGCTTCTTCCAAAGTATTTTCTCCATGCATTCCAAGATGAGAGGCTTCATATAAACTCAAAAGTCCCCCCATGTCACTGCTTAAGTTGTCCATGAATCTCCCATCGCTGCTTCTGAATTTGTCGAACACATCTGCATGTTTTGCCAAAATCACTCAGAAAGGCTTCATAGAAACAAAATGAAAAACATATAGGTTTGGTGAAACTATGACATCAGTACCGGAGCTAATCGAAAAACCATGTTGTCTTAAAAACTCGAAACTGCAAAGCAGTGGTGTGAAGATTGGTAGTGAGATTTGAGTATAAAAGAGCAAGAGCCTCTTCAATCTCCTTTTCAAAGTGGTAACCAACTCCTAACCGCTGCATCGTGGAAACAAGGTTTATTAGAGAACAAGGGTCTTTGGTGGACATCAGCGAGCATTTAGCGTTTCGTTTCAACTCCTCCAATCGGGTACCATACAACTCATACTACAAGATGACGTATGTGATGTTAAAGTATTGATTAAACGAATTAAATTAAAAAGTATTTTTGAAATAAGCAGTGATTTAAAATGTGAGAATATAAGTGGACTTACAGTGTAGGTGGGCTTAAGGACTCGATGAGTTTGAGGTCCCAAATGCTGGGATGGTACTGATCGAGCTGATCGCCATGGATGCACTTGTTGTAACTCATTCAACTTTGAGATGATCATGAAGGGCGGGATTATTGGGAGGCTTTGCTTGCTGCTTCTTCTATGCTGTGGCCAAACTACCCTTCTTGGACAGATAAGCGTAAGGCAACATGAGGTGGTGGAGGAGGTGGAAATCGTTATTTCCATGGGAAAGCTCGATGGTAATCTCATGAACATGTTGAGAAAGTTATTGAAGAAACATGTAACTCTTCTCCTTATATATATACATATATCATACAAACATTTTAGTTTTATTTTTGTCATGATCAGGAAAACACAATTTCAAAAAATTATTAATTAAACAAACATCTAGATTCCCTTCTTAGATCTAACAAAGATTCAAGGGAAAACTTAATTTAGTTGCACGTTTACCACAAGATTAAAAAAAAATAAAAAATAAAAAATAAAAAAATAAAAAAAGGAAAAGAAAATTACTTATTTCCTAAAGAAATGACAATAATAGGAGGGGGATTGAGCCAAAAACCTAGCCCCTTTCGTTTAACAACACTACAAAAAAATTACCATTTTCTGATGTGACAACAGTACATGATTTTTGCCACGTCACCATTTTCTGACGCGACAAAAAATTCCACGTTAGAAAATATTTTTTTGATATAGCAAAAAATAGCACGTTAGAATTTTCTGACGTGCTAAATATTGACATGTCACAAAAAAATAGGCGGGATTTTGAACTTTTTCCCTCTTCTTATTTCCCCTCAACTTTTTTCCTCTTCATACTCTTTCCCTCTTCATTTATTTCCCCACACTCTCTCTCTCCTCTCTCAATCTCCCTTCTCTGCACGGCAGCTACCTCTAGAGGAAGAAGAAAACGAAAAGGTGAAGAGAAAAAATTGAGAAGCAACAGATTGAAGAAAGCAGAAGAAGAAGAAGAAGAAGAAGAAGAAAAAGAAAAGGAGAAGAGAAGAAGAAAAAGAAAGGGAGAAGAGAAGAAGAAGAGAACCAGAAGGAAAAAAAAAAAAAAAAAAAAAGGAGAAGAAGAGAAGAAAAGAAGATTTTTTGGGTTTTTGAAGATTTGTTGGGTTTGATGTTTAGGTTTTTGATTTTTCAGATTGATTTTTTGATTTGGGTTTTCGATTTTTTGAAGATTTTTTCGGTTTGGGTTTGAGATTTTGAAAATGGAGATCAAAAAGAAGAGAGAGAGTGAGAAAATTGAGAAAAGAAGCTAAGGGTGTGTTTGGGAGTGCGTTTTTTTTAAAATAATCTGCGATTTTAAACCAAATCGCAACTTTAGGGTATTTGGGATTGCGATTTTAAAATCGCAAAAAAATTTGCGATTTTCATAAGCTGATTATAGAGTGCTTATTTGAAAAAGTGCGAATTTAAAACAAAATCCTGACTTCTATTAAAAAGATATTTGGCTCAATAGTTACCTTTTTTAGAACGGGAATGAAAAAAATACCAAGAATACCCACCTAAAATATATTAAAACCCTTATTTTCTCTTTTTATTTTTTTCTTCATCCTCTCTGTCTTGTTCATCCTTATTGGTAATTTGGTCATGAAACTGTAATTATATGATAATGTTATCTAAACACTCAATTCATAAAAAAAAACTTTTTAGTATGTTTTACCAAACGCTTGTGCGATTTTAAAAACACAATTTTTAAAATCGCATTTATTGAAATCGCACTCCCAAACGGGCCCTAAGAGACATGCCGCGAGAAAGGAAAAAATTTCTCAGAGAAAATTTTTTCATTTAAATTACACAAAATTAAATTAAATTAAATTAAATTAAATTAAATTAATAAATTTTTTAATTGAAAAAAAAATTTCCAAAATTTTTTTTTTTTTTTTTAATTTTTTAATTAATTTTTAAATTTCCTGACGTGTTATATTTTAACATGTCAGAAAATTTTCTAACGTGCTAAACAGTAACACGTTAGGAAAACAAATTTGTTGACTCCTATATACCTGACATTCAACACACGTTAGAAATGCCATGTCAAAAAACGCCAGTGAGAAAAAAAAAATTGTTTTATTGTAGTGCAATATGAGTTTAAAGTTGACTATATGTATTTCTGTGGGTCGGTTTTGAGTTAAATTATATTATAATTTTTTGAATATGACTAAGTACTAAACTAAGTATATTTTTATATAGGAGAAAATACAGTTTACCCCTCCTGAAGTTTCAGAAGTTTTTCAATTTTAACCCCAAAGTTCAAAAATTGGCAATCTACATCCCCTGAAGTTTCAAAAATTGGCAATTTAAACCTTTCGTTTATTTTTTCTGTTAAATTCGACGAAATTTTTTTAAAAAAAGTCTGAGGGTAATGATGTAATTTCATATATTTTCGTCCATTTTGACGAAAAAATTAAACAGAGGGTTTAAATTGCCAATTTTTGAAACTTCATGGAGGTAGATTGCCAATTTTTGAATTTTTGGGTTAAAATTGAAAAATTCCTGAAACTTCAGGGGGGTAAACTGCATTTTTCCCTTTTATATAATAATTTGAAAATTAGTTATAGATTGGTTGTTAGAAAATATATTTTTTTAAGACTATATTTTAAAATTATATTTGACCCTTAATATCATCGTTTAAGTCGTATGAAACCTTTTCAGAAGTAGGCCGGTTATATATACTTCTTCAATTATTTATAGTAGGAAATTACGACAATGTTAATTAACAGAACAAAGGGGTGATAGTCCTCGCTAGTTTCTCTCTTGGAGATAACTAGGATAGAGGGTAGAGTCTTTCTTCTGGAGACAGAGTGAAGGGCCTGGCTGCTAGATTACAGAATGGAGGAGGTTTTGGCGAATATGTGCGGGAGGATGTCTCTCATAGGCGGCGAGAAAGTGGGGATCAATATCTCTGAAGGGGATGTGGTGACTGATCGGGAAAAGGGAGTGCGGTGTTTAGTGGGTCGTATTGGTGAAGACAAGAAGGTCAATAAGGAAGCCTTCAAAACTGTGCTATCGCGGATTTGGCGTACAGCGGGGTCGGTGATATTCAGTGAAGTACAGGATAATGTGTGGGTCTTTGAGTTTGAGAATATGGAGGACAAGCAGATGGTGATGGAAGGGCGACCATGGTCGTTCGATAGACAAATTCTTGTTCTTAATGAATTTGATGGAGATGTACCTCCGGCCCAGATGATATTCTCTCATTCCCCTGTGTGGATCCAAGTGCATGACATGCCCTTAATTTGCATGAACAAAGGAGTGGGCAAAAAGATAGGTGAGTCACTGGGAGAGCTAGAAGATGTTGATGTCGCCGGAGACGGAAGTGGGTGGGGACGGTGCTTGAGGATCCGGGTGAATGTTAATCTTTACAATCCATTGGAACGTGGGCGCATGTTATCAGTGGGAGGGAAAGATCATTGGGTCTATTTTAAGTATGAACGTCTTCCTCATTGTTGCTTCGAATGTGGGAGAATTCTGCATGGGGAGAAAGGGTGTCCGGTAAAGAAATCCTATCGGAAGAAGGAGGGGGATGGGCCCAAACCATGGGGGGTATGGATCAGGGCGGAGGAGCCACGCGGCAGAATGGGTGGCGCGGGGAGTGGAGCACAGTTTCAGGGCGACGGTCGAAATTCTGACGGCGCATCGTGGAAAAGATCCAGCTCATGGAAGGAAAGTCGCGGAGATCAGGGGAACCCTAGTCAATCGAACCGTTATGGTTCTGGAGAATCGAGTGGAATTGGAAATTCTTTCCAAAATAAGGGGAGGAACGGTGCAAATATTAATGAAGAAGAAGATTCTGCGATAAACCAGCTGGAGGACTTAATGGGGGAACGGGGAAGGAATATGGCAGGAGACGCTAACGCACATGGAAAAGTGGGTGCAAACGTGGCTCAACAGGAAGTTGCCTTTTGTGATAACATGCATTCACCCAAGCAGCGAGAATTGGTAAAGCACGCAGAGGAGGACACATGTAAGGGGGAAAAAAACAAAATTAAGGAAGATGGAGGCCCTGTTTTACAGCTGAAGGAGCACGTGGGAAAGAGGGTAACGGTAACAGAATTGAATGGAAAATCAAAAGAGGAAACTGCACATGCCACGGCAATGGAGACGGAAGAAAGAGGGGAGACGGAAGAGGGTGTGAACGGCGGGTCAGTGAGAAAATGGAAGCGCCAGGCTCGTGGTGCAGGGGGGAAAAATGAACGGGCACAACAGGAGAAAAAGGAGAATAAGAAAAGGAAAAACAATGCTGAAAAGACAGATAGTGGGGTGAATGATAACAGGAAAAAATGTAGGAAGGGAAGGCTTGACGAAAAGGAGAGTAATCAAGTTGTGGCGGTGGCTGGTAACCAGCCCCGCCAGGAGCAATGAGTATTATAAGTTGGAACTGCCGGGGGCTTGGGAACCCCCGGACAGTTCGTGACCTTAGCCATTTGGTTAGGGATAAGAAACCCAATTTCTTGTTTCTAATTGAAACGATTAGTAGCAAGAAAAGAATGGAATGGATCAGAGTTAAGCTTGGTTTTGAAGGTTTGTTTGCGGTGGACCCGGTGGGTAAAAGTGGAGGAATTGCTTTGTTATGGAAGGAACAACATGAACTAGAAATACAAAACTATTCACGACGGCATATCAATGCTATTGTGAAGAGGAATGGGAATGATACTCCGTGGAAGCTCACCGGATTTTATGGCCATCCGAACATATCAAAAAGAAAGGAATCATGGGCTTTGTTGCAGCATTTGAAAACCTATGCACCGGACGCCTGGCTATGCATTGGTGATTTCAACGAAATTACCCATCAAGAAGAAACAACGGGAGAATTGCGGCGAAGGGAGGGGCAAATGGCAGATTTCCGGACGGTATTGGAGGAATGCCATCTTGGTGATCTAGGTTTCATTGGCCCACGGTATACTTGGTCGAACAAGCGTGCAGAGGGTGAAAATACAGCAGTGCGGCTGGACCGTGCGGTTGCAAACCGCTCTTGGTGCGAGCTACATGGTGAGGCGGAGGTGCACGTACTTGCAGCCAGGACCTCGGATCATAACCCGTTGCTGTTAAAGTTTGAGAAAGAACAAATGCATGGCATAGGCGGAGCTAGGGGGTTCAAGTTCGAAGATAGATGGTGGCTGGATCCAGAATGTGGAGATATTATAAAAGAAGCTTGGGAGGGAGGGGAGACCTATGGAGACAGCATGCAGGACGTGCAACACCGACTAGAGCAATGTCAAAGGAAACTAAAAATGTGGAGCCAGCACAAACACGGTAACATTGGCAAAAAGGTGGCACAAAAAACAAAGCTCCTTGCTCTCTTACAACAAAGGAATGGGAGGGGGGATCAAGAGGAGATAAAAATGCTACAAGCCGAAATTGAACATTTGCTAGAACAAGAAGATGTTAAGTGGAAACAACGGGCAAAACAGCATTGGTATCAGAAAGGAGACAGGAACACACCTTTTTTTCATGCATGGGCTAGTCATCGGAAGCGAGTAAATCACATCAAAAGGTTGAGGGATGCAGATGGGCGAGAATGGACCCAACCGGAGGATATTGCCAAAGTGTTTGAAAATTTCTATAAGCAACTGTATCACTCTGAGGATCCAAGGGGTATTGATGAATGTTTAGAGGGCTTAGAAGCACGGGTAACCCCAGGAATGAACGATTGGTTGCTGCGGAGGTTTGTGGCGGAAGAGGTAGACACGGCCCTAATGCAAATGGGGCCTCTGAAATCACCGGGCCCTGACGGCTTTGCTGCATGTTTCTACCAAAAATCCTGGGACACTGTACGCCCGAAGGTATGTGAAGCTGTCTTAAATTTTCTTAATGGGGGTGTGTTTACGGATTCTATTAATGAAACTTATATTGTATTGATTCCCAAAATTAAGAATCCCTCCATCGTTACGGAGTTTCGGCCAATTAGTCTCTGTAATGTCGTTTACAAGCTAATTGCAAAAGTCCTAGCAAACAGATTGAAGAAAGTGTTGGGGGACATCATTTCCCCCAATCAAAGTGCGTTCATCCCAGGGAGGCTAATATCTGATAATGTGATTGTCGCTTTTGAAGCTCTACACACCATGGATACTCGGTTAAAAGGACAGGAGGGATATATGGCTCTGAAATTGGACATGAGTAAGGCCTATGACAGAGTCGAATGGAAATTTCTGGAAACAGTTATGAATAAGATTGGTTTTGCTCCTAGGTGGGTCAATTTGCTTATGACCTGCATCAAGACGGTGAGTTATTCTATCTTGATCAATGGAAAGCCCTATGGAAGAATTTGTCCCAGCCGAGGTTTGAGACAAGGGGATCCGCTCTCACCATATTTCTTTATTTTATGTGCGGAAGGTTTGAGCACTGGAATAAATAAAATGGATAGAGCGGGTGGAATTACGGGGCTACCAATTACGAGGAGGGGAACAAGATTATCACATCTGTTCTTTGCTGATGACAGCTTACTTTTTTGTAGAGCGGATGTGGTGGAATGGTACTGCCTTAAAAAGGTGCTAGAAGATTATGAGAAAGCATCCGGGCAAAAACTAAACATGGGGAAAACATCATTATTTTTCAGCAAAAACACGGATATGGCTGTGAGGGATCACATTCTCACAATAGCTGGCATTAATTCCTCACAACGATATGAGAGGTATTTGGGTCTACCGGCTATTATTGGAAGATCAAAAGTGACCTCCCTCTCGGGAATCAAAGGGCGCATTTGGGAGAAAATGCAGGGATGGAAAGAGAAATTCCTCTCTCATGCAGGGAAAGAGATTTTATTAAAGGCGGTCGTGCAGGCTATCCCGACTTACACAATGAGTGTCTTTTTGCTCCCAAAAACTTTATGCCATGATATTAATTCAATGATGGCAAAGTTTTGGTGGGGACATAAAGATAATGATAAAAAGGTGGCATGGATGAGTTGGGACAAGTTGGGGAAAGCAAAGGAGGTGGGAGGAATGGGATTTCGAGACTTAGAAAGCTTTAATCTTGCATTGCTTGCCAAACAAGGGTGGCGGATACTTAAAAACCCGGAATCTCTAGTGGCCAGAATTTTGAAGGAGAAGTATTTTCCCACTAGCAATTTTATTGAGGCCCCGCAAAGCAAAAGGTCGTCGTATGTGTGGAGGAGCATTTGGGCTGCGAAATACCTACTCAATGAAGGGCTGGTGTGGCGTGTGGGTGATGGGAGGAGTATTAAAATCTGGGGGGATAGATGGCTGAATTCCCCAACGACCTACGCCATCCAATCACCGGTGAATTCTTTAGGGGATGCGGCGAGAGTATGTGACTTAATTGACAATGATACAAAATGGTGGAACATTCCTCTTATCCGAGCAACCTTTATGGAAACGGAGGCGGACCAGATTTGTAGCATCCCACTGAGCTTCAATTCACAGCAGGACCGGGTTGTATGGGTAGGAAATAAAAATGGGGAATTTTCGGTACGAAGTGCATATCACTTGGCTAAAGAGCTAAAAGATAGAATGGCCAGTAGCTCCTCTTCGGTTGATAGCCAAACTCCACTTTGGAAGCGCATTTGGAGAATCTCTGGGCCGAGAGTAATTTCCCCTTTTATGTGGCAAGCCTGCAACAACATTCTGCCGACAAATGAAAATCTGTTCAAGAGGAAAATTGTTGACAGCCCTATATGTCCTCTATGCCAGACGGAGGTGGAAACGGTGGGGCATGTATTGTGGAGTTGCCCGGCAGCAAAAGATGTCTGGTTGGAAGGAAGCGTCCGAATACAAAAAAGCAGCAGTGACGAGGAAGGTTTCAGTAGTATCCTGCAGAAGATGTGGGAGAGGTTGCCGGAAGAAGATTTTGATCTCGCTGCTTGCGTCGCCCGACAGATTTGGCTACGGAGAAATAAAGTAATATTTGAGGGCTCTTTCACTCATCCGACTCAGGTGTACAAATTAGCCAAAGAACAAATGGAGTTCCACAGACTTGTTGACAGTGGTGTGCGGAATGGTACCCAAAAAGAAAAGATGAAAATAATGGAGAAGTGGAAACCACCATCCACCGGTAGGCTGAAGTTAAACTGGGATGCGGCTCTAGACCCCAAGAGGAAGCTGATGGGTGCAGGCGTTGTGGTGCGTGATGGCTCTGGAGGAGTTTTGGCAGCCCAGAGTATGACGAAGCCTTATGTGTGCGACCCAGGGATAGCAGAAGCTCTGGCACTAAGGACTGCGGTAATGCTAATGGGCCAGCTGGGTATTCGGGATGTAATCCTAGAAGGTGACTCTCTTGAACTGGTGAATGCTATGAAGAGAGAAGAACGAAACTGTACCAGGTATGGTGTGATAGTGGAAGAGACCAAGGAGCTGCTAAAGGGGTGTCCTTCATGGGAGATTTGCCATGTTCGGCGAACGGCAAACGAGGCTGCACATATGCTAGCCAAAATGGCAGTCTCTGAGAATGTAAACCATCTATGGCTCACAACGCTTCCCCCTTGTATTAGGGACATTGTAATGGCTGAATCTTTGGCAGTTATTTAATGAAATCATTCGTTTCCCCTCAAAAAAAAAAAAAAAAAAAACAGAACAAAGGGGTGAACGCACAACCATTTCCTCTCGTTGGCCACCTCTTTTCTATGGGAATGACTGTATTTCCTTAATGACTTTGATTGTGATGTTGATATTGGCTAGGATCTTATTTTATTGCCTTTTATGCTACTATAAGATATGTTAAGAGGTCTTCAAAGTTACTTTCGAGTTTTATTCCCTTATTCATTTTGATTTTTATATTGGACTGGATCTTTTATTGCTTGTTTATGGCATAAAATGTGCATGCACGAGTATGTAGATAAAGCAATATAATAAAAGAAATAACTACCATTCACTATATAAGTACTGTACAGCAGTATATCAAATTAAAGGATCAAAAGATGGCAAGTACTTATTGATCAACTTTGACGCGGCACTGCAACACAGTTTTTGGGATCGAGAGAATTGACTCTTTTTTGGTGCAGGATGAAATGGTTACACATTGGTCCATAGGACATCAATATTCCTCTAATCCTCTTCCAAAGGAAGCTCACACAAGGATAGCTTAATTAGTGTTAAAATATTAACTAAATTATCCAACACTCCACCACACAGTTTTGGGTTCAAACAGAGGTTTATCACTACAAAAAAATAGGTATTTTCTGACGTGGCAAACAGTGCATATTTTTTGCCACGTCAGCATTTTCTGACGTGGCAAAAAATTGACGCGCTAAAAAATAGCACGTCAGAAAATTCTGACGCGCCAAACTGGCGCGTCAGAAATTTTCTGACGTGCTAAATACTTGCACGTCAGAAAAAGAAA